>NC_092099.1:41063123-41228778 GCF_045679555.1 Salvelinus alpinus | reverse complement strand
TATATGGATAACTAAGCTGTTAGTATTTAGTAGTGTGGTATATGGATAACTAAGCTGTTAGTATTTAGTAGTGTGGTATATGGATAACTAAGCTGTTAGTATTTAGTAGTGTGGTATATGGATAACTTAGCTGTTAGTATTTAGTAGTGTGGTATATGGATAACTAAGCTGTTAGTATTTAGTAGTGTGGTATATGGATAACTAAGCTGTTAGTATTTAGTAGTGTGGTATATGGATAACTAAGCTGTTAGTATTTAGTAGTGTGGTATATGGATAACTAAGCTGTTAGTATTTAGTAGTGTGGTATATGGATAACTAAGCTGTTAGTATTTAGTAGTGTGGTATATGGATAACTAAGCTGTTAGTATTTAGTAGTGTGGTATATGGATAACTAAGCTGTTAGTATTTAGTAGTGTGGTATATGGATAACTAAGCTGTTAGTATTTAGTAGTGTGGTATATGGATAACTAAGCTGTTAGTATTTAGTAGTGTGGTATATGGATAACTAAGCTGTTTGTATTTAGTAGTGTGGTATATGGATAACTAAGCTGTTAGTATTTAGTAGTGTGGTATATGGATAACTAAGCTGTTTGTATTTAGTAGTGTGGTATATGGATAACTAAGCTGTTAGTATTTAGTAGTGTGGTATATGGATAACTAAGCTGTTAGTATTTAGTAGTGTGGTAGATAGATAACTAAGCTGTTTGTATTTAGTAGTGTGGTATATGGATAACTAAGCTGTTTGTATTTAGTAGTGTGGTATATGGATAACTAAGCTGTTTGTATTTAGTAGTGTGGTATATGGATAACTAAGCTGTTAGTATTTAGTAGTGTGGTATATGGATAACTAAGCTGTTAGTATTTAGTAGTGTGGTATATGGATAACTAAGCTGTTAGTATTTAGTAGTGTGGTATATGGATAATTAAGCTGTTAGTATTTAGTAGTGTGGTATATGGATAACTAAGCTGTTTGTTTGTAGTAGTGTGGTATATGGATAACTAAGCTGTTAGTATTTAGTAGTGTGGTATATGGATAACTAAGCTGTTTGTATTTAGTAGTGTGGTATATGGATAACTAAGCTGTTTGTATTTAGTAGTGTGGTATATGGATAACTAAGCTGTTAGTATTTAGTAGTGTGGTATATGGATAACTAAGCTGTTTGTATTTAGTAGTGTGGTATATGGATAACTAAGCTGTTTTTATTTAGTAGTGTGGTATATGGATAACTAAGCTGTTTGTATTTAGTAGTGTGGTATATGGATAACTAAGCTGTTTGTATTTAGTAGTGTGGTATATGGATAACTAAGCTGTTAGTATTTAGTAGTGTGGTATATGGATAACTAAGCTGTTAGTATTTAGTAGTGTGGTAGATGGATAACTAAGCTGTTTGTATTTAGTAGTGTGGTATATGGATAACTAAGCTGTTTGTATTTAGTAGTGTGGTATATGGATAACTAAGCTGTTTGTATTTAGTAGTGTGGTATATGGATAACTAAGCTGTTTGTATTTAGTAGTGTGGTATATGGATAACTAAGCTGTTAGTATTTAGTAGTGTGGTATATGGATAACTAAGCTGTTAGTATTTAGTAGTGTGGTACATGGATAACTAAGCTGTTTGTATTTAGTAGTGTGGTATATGGATAACTAAGCTGTTTGTATTTAGTAGTGTGGTATATGGATAACTAAGCTGTTTGTATTTAGTAGTGTGGTATATGGATAACTAAGCTGTTAGTATTTAGTAGTGTGGTATATAGATAACTAAGCTGTTTGTATTTAGTAGTGTGGTATATGGATAACTAAGCTGTTAGTATTTAGTAGTGTGGTATATGGATAACTAAGCTGTTAGTATTTAGTAGTGTGGTAGATAGATAACTAAGCTGTTTGTATTTAGTAGTGTGGTATATGGATAACTAAGCTGTTTGTATTTAGTAGTGTGGTATATGGATAACTAAGCTGTTTGTATTTAGTAGTGTGGTATATGGATAACTAAGCTGTTAGTATTTAGTAGTGTGGTATATGGATAACTAAGCTGTTAGTATTTAGTAGTGTGGTATATGGATAACTAAGCTGTTAGTATTTAGTAGTGTGGTATATGGATAATTAAGCTGTTAGTATTTAGTAGTGTGGTATATGGATAACTAAGCTGTTTGTTTGTAGTAGTGTGGTATATGGATAACTAAGCTGTTAGTATTTAGTAGTGTGGTATATGGATAACTAAGCTGTTTGTATTTAGTAGTGTGGTATATGGATAACTAAGCTGTTTGTATTTAGTAGTGTGGTATATGGATAACTAAGCTGTTAGTATTTAGTAGTGTGGTATATGGATAACTAAGCTGTTAGTATTTAGTAGTGTGGTATATGGATAACTAAGCTGTTAGTATTTAGTAGTGTGGTATATGGATAATTAAGCTGTTAGTATTTAGTAGTGTGGTATATGGATATCTAAGCTGTTTGTTTGTAGTAGTGTGGTATATGGATAACTAAGCTGTTAGTATTTAGTAGTGTGGTATATGGATAACTAAGCTGTTAGTATTTAGTAGTGTGGTATATGGATAACTAAGCTGTTAGTATTTAGTAGTGTGGTATATGGATAACTAAGCTGTTAGTATTTAGTAGTGTGGTATATGGATAACTAGCTGTTAGTATTTAGTAGTGTGGTATATGAATAACTAAGCTGTTAGTATTTAGTAGTGTGGTATATGGATAACTAAGCTGTTAGTATTTAGTAGTGTGGTATATGGATAACTTAGCTGTTAGTATTTAGTAGTGTGGTATATGGATAACTAAGCTGTTAGTATTTAGTAGTGTGGTATATGGATAACTAAGCTGTTAGTATTTAGTAGTGTGGTATATGGATAACTAAGCTGTTAGTATTTAGTAGTGTGGTATATGGATAACTAAGCTGTTAGTATTTAGTAGTGTGGTATATGGATAACTAAGCTGTTAGTATTTAGTAGTGTGGTATATGGATAACTAAGCTGTTAGTATTTAGTAGTGTGGTATATGGATAACTAAGCTGTTAGTATTTAGTAGTGTGGTATATGGATAACTAAGCTGTTAGTATTTAGTAGTGTGGTATATGGATAACTAAGCTGTTAGTATTTAGTAGTGTGGTATATGGATAACTAAGCTGTTTGTATTTAGTAGTGTGGTATATGGATAACTAAGCTGTTAGTATTTAGTAGTGTGGTATATGGATAACTAAGCTGTTAGTATTTAGTAGTGTGGTATATGGATAACTAAGCTGTTTGTATTTAGTAGTGTGGTATATGGATAACTAAGCTGTTAGTATTTAGTAGTGTGATATATAGATAACTAAGCTGTTTGTATTTAGAAGTGTGGTATATGGATAACTAAGCTGTTAGTATTTAGTAGTGTGGTATATGGATAACTAAGCTGTTAGTATTTAGTAGTGTGGTAGATAGATAACTAAGCTGTTTGTATTTAGTAGTGTGGTATATGGATAACTAAGCTGTTTGTATTTAGTAGTGTGGTATATGGATAACTAAGCTGTTAGTATTTAGTAGTGTGGTATATGGATAACTAAGCTGTTAGTATTTAGTAGTGTGGTATATGGATAACTAAGCTGTTAGTATTTAGTAGTGTGGTATATGGATAATTAAGCTGTTAGTATTTAGTAGTGTGGTATATGGATAACTAAGCTGTTTGTTTGTAGTAGTGTGGTATATGGATAACTAAGCTGTTAGTATTTAGTAGTGTGGTATATGGATAACTAAGCTGTTTGTATTTAGTAGTGTGGTATATGGATAACTAAGCTGTTTGTATTTAGTAGTGTGGTATATGGATAACTAAGCTGTTAGTATTTAGTAGTGTGGTATATGGATAACTAAGCTGTTAGTATTTAGTAGTGTGGTATATGGATAACTAAGCTGTTAGTATTTAGTAGTGTGGTATATGGATAATTAAGCTGTTAGTATTTAGTAGTGTGGTATATGGATATCTAAGCTGTTTGTTTGTAGTAGTGTGGTATATGGATAACTAAGCTGTTAGTATTTAGTAGTGTGGTATATGGATAACTAAGCTGTTAGTATTTAGTAGTGTGGTATATGGATAACTAAGCTGTTAGTATTTAGTAGTGTGGTATATGGATAACTAAGCTGTTAGTATTTAGTAGTGTGGTATATGGATAACTAGCTGTTAGTATTTAGTAGTGTGGTATATGAATAACTAAGCTGTTAGTATTTAGTAGTGTGGTATATGGATAACTAAGCTGTTAGTATTTAGTAGTGTGGTATATGGATAACTTAGCTGTTAGTATTTAGTAGTGTGGTATATGGATAACTAAGCTGTTAGTATTTAGTAGTGTGGTATATGGATAACTAAGCTGTTAGTATTTAGTAGTGTGGTATATGGATAACTAGCTGTTAGTATTTAGTAGTGTGGTATATGGATAACTAAGCTGTTAGTATTTAGTAGTGTGGTATATGGATAACTAAGCTGTTAGTATTTAGTAGTGTGGTATATGGATAACTAAGCTGTTAGTATTTAGTAGTGTGGTATATGGATAACTAAGCTGTTAGTATTTAGTAGTGTGGTATATGGATAACTAAGCTGTTAGTATTTAGTAGTGTGGTATATGGATAACTAAGCTGTTAGTATTTAGTAGTGTGGTATATGGATAACTAAGCTGTTTGTATTTAGTAGTGTGGTATATGGATAACTAAGCTGTTAGTATTTAGTAGTGTGGTATATGGATAACTAAGCTGTTAGTATTTAGTAGTGTGGTATATGGATAACTAAGCTGTTAGTATTTAGTAGTGTGGTATATGGATAACTAAGCTGTTTGTATTTAGTAGTGTGGTATATGGATAACTAAGCTGTTAGTATTTAGTAGTGTGGTATATAGATAACTAAGCTGTTTGTATTTAGTAGTGTGGTATATGGATAACTAAGCTGTTAGTATTTAGTAGTGTGGTATATGGATAACTAAGCTGTTAGTATTTAGTAGTGTGGTAGATAGATAACTAAGCTGTTTGTATTTAGTAGTGTGGTATATGGATAACTAAGCTGTTTGTATTTAGTAGTGTGGTATATGGATAACTAAGCTGTTTGTATTTAGTAGTGTGGTATATGGATAACTAAGCTGTTAGTATTTAGTAGTGTGGTATATGGATAACTAAGCTGTTAGTATTTAGTAGTGTGGTATATGGATAACTAAGCTGTTAGTATTTAGTAGTGTGGTATATGGATAATTAAGCTGTTAGTATTTAGTAGTGTGGTATATGGATAACTAAGCTGTTTGTTTGTAGTAGTGTGGTATATGGATAACTAAGCTGTTAGTATTTAGTAGTGTGGTATATGGATAACTAAGCTGTTTGTATTTAGTAGTGTGGTATATGGATAACTAAGCTGTTTGTATTTAGTAGTGTGGTATATGGATAACTAAGCTGTTAGTATTTAGTAGTGTGGTATATGGATAACTAAGCTGTTTGTATTTAGTAGTGTGGTATATGGATAACTAAGCTGTTTTTATTTAGTAGTGTGGTATATGGATAACTAAGCTGTTTGTATTTAGTAGTGTGGTATATGGATAACTAAGCTGTTTGTATTTAGTAGTGTGGTATATGGATAACTAAGCTGTTAGTATTTAGTAGTGTGGTATATGGATAACTAAGCTGTTAGTATTTAGTAGTGTGGTAGATAGATAACTAAGCTGTTTGTATTTAGTAGTGTGGTATATGGATAACTAAGCTGTTTGTATTTAGTAGTGTGGTATATGGATAACTAAGCTGTTTGTATTTAGTAGTGTGGTATATGGATAACTAAGCTGTTTGTATTTAGTAGTGTGGTATATGGATAACTAAGCTGTTTGTATTTAGTAGTGTGGTATATGGATAACTAAGCTGTTAGTATTTAGTAGTGTGGTATATGGATAACTAAGCTGTTAGTATTTAGTAGTGTGGTACATGGATAACTAAGCTGTTTGTATTTAGTAGTGTGGTATATGGATAACTAAGCTGTTTGTATTTAGTAGTGTGGTATATGGATAACTAAGCTGTTTGTATTTAGTAGTGTGGTATATGGATAACTAAGCTGTTAGTATTTAGTAGTGTGGTATATAGATAACTAAGCTGTTTGTATTTAGTAGTGTGGTATATGGATAACTAAGCTGTTAGTATTTAGTAGTGTGGTATATGGATAACTAAGCTGTTAGTATTTAGTAGTGTGGTAGATAGATAACTAAGCTGTTTGTATTTAGTAGTGTGGTATATGGATAACTAAGCTGTTTGTATTTAGTAGTGTGGTATATGGATAACTAAGCTGTTTGTATTTAGTAGTGTGGTATATGGATAACTAAGCTGTTTGTATTTAGTAGTGTGGTATATGGATAACTAAGCTGTTTGTATTTAGTAGTGTGGTATATGGATAACTAAGCTGTTTGTATTTAGTAGTGTGGTATATGGATAACTAAGCTGTTAGTATTTAGTAGTGTGGTATATGGATAACTAAGCTGTTAGTATTTAGTAGTGTGGTACATGGATAACTAAGCTGTTTGTATTTAGTAGTGTGGTATATGGATAACTAAGCTGTTTGTATTTAGTAGTGTGGTATATGGATAACTAAGCTGTTTGTATTTAGTAGTGTGGTATATGGATAACTAAGCTGTTAGTATTTAGTAGTGTGGTATATAGATAACTAAGCTGTTTGTATTTAGTAGTGTGGTATATGGATAACTAAGCTGTTAGTATTTAGTAGTGTGGTATATGGATAACTAAGCTGTTAGTATTTAGTAGTGTGGTAGATAGATAACTAAGCTGTTTGTATTTAGTAGTGTGGTATATGGATAACTAAGCTGTTTGTATTTAGTAGTGTGGTATATGGATAACTAAGCTGTTTGTATTTAGTAGTGTGGTATATGGATAACTAAGCTGTTAGTATTTAGTAGTGTGGTATATGGATAACTAAGCTGTTAGTATTTAGTAGTGTGGTATATGGATAACTAAGCTGTTAGTATTTAGTAGTGTGGTATATGGATAATTAAGCTGTTAGTATTTAGTAGTGTGGTATATGGATAACTAAGCTGTTTGTTTGTAGTAGTGTGGTATATGGATAACTAAGCTGTTAGTATTTAGTAGTGTGGTATATGGATAACTAAGCTGTTTGTATTTAGTAGTGTGGTATATGGATAACTAAGCTGTTTGTATTTAGTAGTGTGGTATATGGATAACTAAGCTGTTAGTATTTAGTAGTGTGGTATATGGATAACTAAGCTGTTAGTATTTAGTAGTGTGGTATATGGATAACTAAGCTGTTAGTATTTAGTAGTGTGGTATATGGATAATTAAGCTGTTAGTATTTAGTAGTGTGGTATATGGATATCTAAGCTGTTTGTTTGTAGTAGTGTGGTATATGGATAACTAAGCTGTTAGTATTTAGTAGTGTGGTATATGGATAACTAAGCTGTTAGTATTTAGTAGTGTGGTATATGGATAACTAAGCTGTTAGTATTTAGTAGTGTGGTATATGGATAACTAAGCTGTTAGTATTTAGTAGTGTGGTATATGGATAACTAGCTGTTAGTATTTAGTAGTGTGGTATATGAATAACTAAGCTGTTAGTATTTAGTAGTGTGGTATATGGATAACTAAGCTGTTAGTATTTAGTAGTGTGGTATATGGATAACTTAGCTGTTAGTATTTAGTAGTGTGGTATATGGATAACTAAGCTGTTAGTATTTAGTAGTGTGGTATATGGATAACTAAGCTGTTAGTATTTAGTAGTGTGGTATATGGATAACTAGCTGTTAGTATTTAGTAGTGTGGTATATGGATAACTAAGCTGTTAGTATTTAGTAGTGTGGTATATGGATAACTAAGCTGTTAGTATTTAGTAGTGTGGTATATGGATAACTAAGCTGTTAGTATTTAGTAGTGTGGTATATGGATAACTAAGCTGTTAGTATTTAGTAGTGTGGTATATGGATAACTAAGCTGTTAGTATTTAGTAGTGTGGTATATGGATAACTAAGCTGTTAGTATTTAGTAGTGTGGTATATGGATAACTAAGCTGTTTGTATTTAGTAGTGTGGTATATGGATAACTAAGCTGTTAGTATTTAGTAGTGTGGTATATGGATAACTAAGCTGTTAGTATTTAGTAGTGTGGTATATGGATAACTAAGCTGTTTGTATTTAGTAGTGTGGTATATGGATAACTAAGCTGTTAGTATTTAGTAGTGTGATATATAGATAACTAAGCTGTTTGTATTTAGAAGTGTGGTATATGGATAACTAAGCTGTTAGTATTTAGTAGTGTGGTATATGGATAACTAAGCTGTTAGTATTTAGTAGTGTGGTAGATAGATAACTAAGCTGTTTGTATTTAGTAGTGTGGTATATGGATAACTAAGCTGTTTGTATTTAGTAGTGTGGTATATGGATAACTAAGCTGTTAGTATTTAGTAGTGTGGTATATGGATAACTAAGCTGTTAGTATTTAGTAGTGTGGTATATGGATAACTAAGCTGTTAGTATTTAGTAGTGTGGTATATGGATAATTAAGCTGTTAGTATTTAGTAGTGTGGTATATGGATAACTAAGCTGTTTGTTTGTAGTAGTGTGGTATATGGATAACTAAGCTGTTAGTATTTAGTAGTGTGGTATATGGATAACTAAGCTGTTTGTATTTAGTAGTGTGGTATATGGATAACTAAGCTGTTTGTATTTAGTAGTGTGGTATATGGATAACTAAGCTGTTAGTATTTAGTAGTGTGGTATATGGATAACTAAGCTGTTAGTATTTAGTAGTGTGGTATATGGATAACTAAGCTGTTAGTATTTAGTAGTGTGGTATATGGATAATTAAGCTGTTAGTATTTAGTAGTGTGGTATATGGATATCTAAGCTGTTTGTTTGTAGTAGTGTGGTATATGGATAACTAAGCTGTTAGTATTTAGTAGTGTGGTATATGGATAACTAAGCTGTTAGTATTTAGTAGTGTGGTATATGGATAACTAAGCTGTTAGTATTTAGTAGTGTGGTATATGGATAACTAAGCTGTTAGTATTTAGTAGTGTGGTATATGGATAACTAGCTGTTAGTATTTAGTAGTGTGGTATATGAATAACTAAGCTGTTAGTATTTAGTAGTGTGGTATATGGATAACTAAGCTGTTAGTATTTAGTAGTGTGGTATATGGATAACTTAGCTGTTAGTATTTAGTAGTGTGGTATATGGATAACTAAGCTGTTAGTATTTAGTAGTGTGGTATATGGATAACTAAGCTGTTAGTATTTAGTAGTGTGGTATATGGATAACTAGCTGTTAGTATTTAGTAGTGTGGTATATGGATAACTAAGCTGTTAGTATTTAGTAGTGTGGTATATGGATAACTAAGCTGTTAGTATTTAGTAGTGTGGTATATGGATAACTAAGCTGTTTGTATTTAGTAGTGTGGTATATGGATAACTAAGCTGTTAGTATTTAGTAGTGTGGTATATGGATAACTAAGCTGTTAGTATTTAGTAGTGTGGTATATGGATAACTAAGCTGTTAGTATTTAGTAGTGTGGTATATGGATAACTAAGCTGTTTGTATTTAGTAGTGTGGTATATGGATAACTAAGCTGTTAGTATTTAGTAGTGTGGTATATAGATAACTAAGCTGTTTGTATTTAGTAGTGTGGTATATGGATAACTAAGCTGTTAGTATTTAGTAGTGTGGTATATGGATAACTAAGCTGTTAGTATTTAGTAGTGTGGTAGATAGATAACTAAGCTGTTTGTATTTAGTAGTGTGGTATATGGATAACTAAGCTGTTTGTATTTAGTAGTGTGGTATATGGATAACTAAGCTGTTTGTATTTAGTAGTGTGGTATATGGATAACTAAGCTGTTAGTATTTAGTAGTGTGGTATATGGATAACTAAGCTGTTAGTATTTAGTAGTGTGGTATATGGATAACTAAGCTGTTAGTATTTAGTAGTGTGGTATATGGATAATTAAGCTGTTAGTATTTAGTAGTGTGGTATATGGATAACTAAGCTGTTTGTTTGTAGTAGTGTGGTATATGGATAACTAAGCTGTTAGTATTTAGTAGTGTGGTATATGGATAACTAAGCTGTTTGTATTTAGTAGTGTGGTATATGGATAACTAAGCTGTTTGTATTTAGTAGTGTGGTATATGGATAACTAAGCTGTTAGTATTTAGTAGTGTGGTATATGGATAACTAAGCTGTTTGTATTTAGTAGTGTGGTATATGGATAACTAAGCTGTTTTTATTTAGTAGTGTGGTATATGGATAACTAAGCTGTTTGTATTTAGTAGTGTGGTATATGGATAACTAAGCTGTTTGTATTTAGTAGTGTGGTATATGGATAACTAAGCTGTTAGTATTTAGTAGTGTGGTATATGGATAACTAAGCTGTTAGTATTTAGTAGTGTGGTAGATAGATAACTAAGCTGTTTGTATTTAGTAGTGTGGTATATGGATAACTAAGCTGTTTGTATTTAGTAGTGTGGTATATGGATAACTAAGCTGTTTGTATTTAGTAGTGTGGTATATGGATAACTAAGCTGTTTGTATTTAGTAGTGTGGTATATGGATAACTAAGCTGTTTGTATTTAGTAGTGTGGTATATGGATAACTAAGCTGTTAGTATTTAGTAGTGTGGTATATGGATAACTAAGCTGTTAGTATTTAGTAGTGTGGTACATGGATAACTAAGCTGTTTGTATTTAGTAGTGTGGTATATGGATAACTAAGCTGTTTGTATTTAGTAGTGTGGTATATGGATAACTAAGCTGTTTGTATTTAGTAGTGTGGTATATGGATAACTAAGCTGTTAGTATTTAGTAGTGTGGTATATAGATAACTAAGCTGTTTGTATTTAGTAGTGTGGTATATGGATAACTAAGCTGTTAGTATTTAGTAGTGTGGTATATGGATAACTAAGCTGTTAGTATTTAGTAGTGTGGTAGATAGATAACTAAGCTGTTTGTATTTAGTAGTGTGGTATATGGATAACTAAGCTGTTTGTATTTAGTAGTGTGGTATATGGATAACTAAGCTGTTTGTATTTAGTAGTGTGGTATATGGATAACTAAGCTGTTAGTATTTAGTAGTGTGGTATATGGATAACTAAGCTGTTAGTATTTAGTAGTGTGGTATATGGATAACTAAGCTGTTAGTATTTAGTAGTGTGGTATATGGATAATTAAGCTGTTAGTATTTAGTAGTGTGGTATATGGATAACTAAGCTGTTTGTTTGTAGTAGTGTGGTATATGGATAACTAAGCTGTTAGTATTTAGTAGTGTGGTATATGGATAACTAAGCTGTTTGTATTTAGTAGTGTGGTATATGGATAACTAAGCTGTTTGTATTTAGTAGTGTGGTATATGGATAACTAAGCTGTTAGTATTTAGTAGTGTGGTATATGGATAACTAAGCTGTTAGTATTTAGTAGTGTGGTATATGGATAACTAAGCTGTTAGTATTTAGTAGTGTGGTATATGGATAATTAAGCTGTTAGTATTTAGTAGTGTGGTATATGGATATCTAAGCTGTTTGTTTGTAGTAGTGTGGTATATGGATAACTAAGCTGTTAGTATTTAGTAGTGTGGTATATGGATAACTAAGCTGTTAGTATTTAGTAGTGTGGTATATGGATAACTAAGCTGTTAGTATTTAGTAGTGTGGTATATGGATAACTAAGCTGTTAGTATTTAGTAGTGTGGTATATGGATAACTAGCTGTTAGTATTTAGTAGTGTGGTATATGAATAACTAAGCTGTTAGTATTTAGTAGTGTGGTATATGGATAACTAAGCTGTTAGTATTTAGTAGTGTGGTATATGGATAACTTAGCTGTTAGTATTTAGTAGTGTGGTATATGGATAACTAAGCTGTTAGTATTTAGTAGTGTGGTATATGGATAACTAAGCTGTTAGTATTTAGTAGTGTGGTATATGGATAACTAGCTGTTAGTATTTAGTAGTGTGGTATATGGATAACTAAGCTGTTAGTATTTAGTAGTGTGGTATATGGATAACTAAGCTGTTAGTATTTAGTAGTGTGGTATATGGATAACTAAGCTGTTAGTATTTAGTAGTGTGGTATATGGATAACTAAGCTGTTAGTATTTAGTAGTGTGGTATATGGATAACTAAGCTGTTAGTATTTAGTAGTGTGGTATATGGATAACTAAGCTGTTAGTATTTAGTAGTGTGGTATATGGATAACTAAGCTGTTTGTATTTAGTAGTGTGGTATATGGATAACTAAGCTGTTAGTATTTAGTAGTGTGGTATATGGATAACTAAGCTGTTAGTATTTAGTAGTGTGGTATATGGATAACTAAGCTGTTTGTATTTAGTAGTGTGGTATATGGATAACTAAGCTGTTAGTATTTAGTAGTGTGATATATAGATAACTAAGCTGTTTGTATTTAGAAGTGTGGTATATGGATAACTAAGCTGTTAGTATTTAGTAGTGTGGTATATGGATAACTAAGCTGTTAGTATTTAGTAGTGTGGTAGATAGATAACTAAGCTGTTTGTATTTAGTAGTGTGGTATATGGATAACTAAGCTGTTTGTATTTAGTAGTGTGGTATATGGATAACTAAGCTGTTTGTATTTAGTAGTGTGGTATATGGATAACTAAGCTGTTAGTATTTAGTAGTGTGGTATATGGATAACTAAGCTGTTAGTATTTAGTAGTGTGGTATATGGATAACTAAGCTGTTAGTATTTAGTAGTGTGGTATATGGATAATTAAGCTGTTATTATTTAGTAGTGTGGTATATGGATAACTAAGCTGTTTGTTTGTAGTAGTGTGGTATATGGATAACTAAGCTGTTAGTATTTAGTAGTGTGGTATATGGATAACTAAGCTGTTTGTATTTAGTAGTGTGGTATATGGATAACTAAGCTGTTTGTATTTAGTAGTGTGGTATATGGATAACTAAGCTGTTAGTATTTAGTAGTGTGGTATATGGATAACTAAGCTGTTAGTATTTAGTAGTGTGGTATATGGATAACTAAGCTGTTAGTATTTAGTAGTGTGGTATATGGATAATTAAGCTGTTAGTATTTAGTAGTGTGGTATATGGATAACTAAGCTGTTTGTTTGTAGTAGTGTGGTATATGGATAACTAAGCTGTTAGTATTTAGTAGTGTGGTATATGGATAACTAAGCTGTTAGTATTTAGTAGTGTGGTATATGGATAACTAAGCTGTTAGTATTTAGTAGTGTGGTATATGGATAACTAAGCTGTTAGTATTTAGTAGTGTGGTATATGGATAACTAGCTGTTAGTATTTAGTAGTGTGGTATATGAATAACTAAGCTGTTAGTATTTAGTAGTGTGGTATATGGATAACTAAGCTGTTAGTATTTAGTAGTGTGGTATATGGATAACTAAGCTGTTAGTATTTAGTAGTGTGGTATATGGATAACTAAGCTGTTTGTATTTAGTAGTGTGGTATATGGATAACTAAGCTGTTAGTATTTAGTAGTGTGGTATATGGATAACTAAGCTGTTAGTATTTAGTAGTGTGGTAGATAGATAACTAAGCTGTTTGTATTTAGTAGTGTGGTATATGGATAACTAAGCTGTTTGTATTTAGTAGTGTGGTATATGGATAACTAAGCTGTTTGTATTTAGTAGTGTGGTATATGGATAACTAAGCTGTTAGTATTTAGTAGTGTGGTATATGGATAACTAAGCTGTTAGTATTTAGTAGTGTGGTATATGGATAACTAAGCTGTTAGTATTTAGTAGTGTGGTATATGGATAATTAAGCTGTTAGTATTTAGTAGTGTGGTATATGGATAACTAAGCTGTTTGTTTGTAGTAGTGTGGTATATGGATAACTAAGCTGTTAGTATTTAGTAGTGTGGTATATGGATAACTAAGCTGTTTGTATTTAGTAGTGTGGTATATGGATAACTAAGCTGTTTGTATTTAGTAGTGTGGTATATGGATAACTAAGCTGTTAGTATTTAGTAGTGTGGTATATGGATAACTAAGCTGTTAGTATTTAGTAGTGTGGTATATGGATAACTAAGCTGTTAGTATTTAGTAGTGTGGTATATGGATAATTAAGCTGTTAGTATTTAGTAGTGTGGTATATGGATAACTAAGCTGTTTGTTTGTAGTAGTGTGGTATATGGATAACTAAGCTGTTAGTATTTAGTAGTGTGGTATATGGATAACTAAGCTGTTAGTATTTAGTAGTGTGGTATATGGATAACTAAGCTGTTAGTATTTAGTAGTGTGGTATATGGATAACTAAGCTGTTAGTATTTAGTAGTGTGGTATATGGATAACTAGCTGTTAGTATTTAGTAGTGTGGTATATGAATAACTAAGCTGTTAGTATTTAGTAGTGTGGTATATGGATAACTAAGCTGTTAGTATTTAGTAGTGTGGTATATGGATAACTAAGCTGTTAGTATTTAGTAGTGTGGTATATGGATAACTAAGCTGTTTGTATTTAGTAGTGTGGTATATGGATAACTAAGCTGTTAGTATTTAGTAGTGTGGTATATGGATAACTAAGCTGTTTGTATTTAGTAGTGTGGTACATGGATAACTAAGCTGTTTGTATTTAGTAGTGTGGTATATGGATAACTAAGCTGTTTGTATTTAGTAGTGTGGTATATGGATAACTAAGCTGTTTGTTTGTAGTAGTGTGGTATATGGATAACTAAGCTGTTAGTATTTAGTAGTGTGGTATATGGATAACTAAGCTGTTAGTATTTAGTAGTGTGGTATATGGATAACTAAGCTGTTAGTATTTAGTAGTGTGGTATATAGATAACTAAGCTGTTTGTATTTAGTAGTGTGGTATATAGATAACTAAGCTGTTTGTATTTAGTAGTGTGGTATATAGATAACTAAGCTGTTTGTATTTAGTAGTGTGGTATATAGATAACTAAGCTGTTTGTATTTAGTAGTGTGGTATATGGATAACTAAGCTGTTTGTATTTAGTAGTGTGGTATATGGATAACTAAGCTGTTAGTATTTAGTAGTGTGGTATATGGATAACTAGCTGTTTGTATTTAGTAGTGTGGTATATGGATAACTAAGCTGTTTGTATTTAGTAGTGTGGTATATGGATAACTAAGCTGTTAGTATTTAGTAGTGTGGTATATGGATAACTAAGCTGTTAGTATTTAGTAGTGTGGTATATGGATAACTAAGCTGTTTGTGTTTAGTAGTGTGGTATATGGATAACTAAGCTGTTAGTATTTAGTAGTGTGGTATATGGATAACTAAGCTGTTTGTATTTAGTAGTGTGGTATATGGATAACTAAGCTGTTAGTATTTAGTAGTGTGGTATATGGATAACTAAGCTGTTTGTGTTTAGTAGTGTGGTATATGGATAACTAAGCTGTTAGTATTTAGTAGTGTGGTATATGGATAACTAAGCTGTTAGTATTTAGTAGTGTGGTATATGGATAACTAAGCTGTTAGTATTTAGTAGTGTGGTATATGGATAACTAAGCTGTTAGTATTTAGTAGTGTGGTATATGGATAACTAAGCTGTTAGTATTTAGTAGTGTGGTATATGGATAACTAGCTGTTAGTATTTAGTAGTGTGGTATATGAATAACTAAGCTGTTAGTATTTAGTAGTGTGGTATATGGATAACTAAGCTGTTAGTATTTAGTAGTGTGGTATATGGATAACTTAGCTGTTAGTATTTAGTAGTGTGGTATATGGATAACTTAGCTGTTAGTATTTAGTAGTGTGGTATATGGATAACTAAGCTGTTTGTATTTAGTAGTGTGGTATATGGATAACTAAGCTGTTTGTATTTAGTAGTGTGGTATATGGATAACTAAGCTGTTAGTATTTAGTAGTGTGGTATATGGATAACTAAGCTGTTAGTATTTAGTAGTGTGGTATATGGATAACTAAGCTGTTAGTATTTAGTAGTGTGGTATATGGATAATTAAGCTGTTAGTATTTAGTAGTGTGGTATATGGATAACTAAGCTGTTTGTTTGTAGTAGTGTGGTATATGGATAACTAAGCTGTTAGTATTTAGTAGTGTGGTATATGGATAACTAAGCTGTTTGTATTTAGTAGTGTGGTATATGGATAACTAAGCTGTTTGTATTTAGTAGTGTGGTATATGGATAACTAAGCTGTTAGTATTTAGTAGTGTGGTATATGGATAACTAAGCTGTTAGTATTTAGTAGTGTGGTATATGGATAACTAAGCTGTTAGTATTTAGTAGTGTGGTATATGGATAATTAAGCTGTTAGTATTTAGTAGTGTGGTATATGGATAACTAAGCTGTTTGTTTGTAGTAGTGTGGTATATGGATAACTAAGCTGTTAGTATTTAGTAGTGTGGTATATGGATAACTAAGCTGTTAGTATTTAGTAGTGTGGTATATGGATAACTAAGCTGTTAGTATTTAGTAGTGTGGTATATGGATAACTAAGCTGTTAGTATTTAGTAGTGTGGTATATGGATAACTAGCTGTTAGTATTTAGTAGTGTGGTATATGAATAACTAAGCTGTTAGTATTTAGTAGTGTGGTATATGGATAACTAAGCTGTTAGTATTTAGTAGTGTGGTATATGGATAACTAAGCTGTTAGTATTTAGTAGTGTGGTATATGGATAACTAAGCTGTTTGTATTTAGTAGTGTGGTATATGGATAACTAAGCTGTTAGTATTTAGTAGTGTGGTATATGGATAACTAAGCTGTTTGTATTTAGTAGTGTGGTACATGGATAACTAAGCTGTTTGTATTTAGTAGTGTGGTATATGGATAACTAAGCTGTTTGTATTTAGTAGTGTGGTATATGGATAACTAAGCTGTTTGTTTGTAGTAGTGTGGTATATGGATAACTAAGCTGTTAGTATTTAGTAGTGTGGTATATGGATAACTAAGCTGTTAGTATTTAGTAGTGTGGTATATGGATAACTAAGCTGTTAGTATTTAGTAGTGTGGTATATAGATAACTAAGCTGTTTGTATTTAGTAGTGTGGTATATACAGTGGGGAGAACAAGTATTTGATACACTGCCGATTTTGCAGGTTTTCCTACTTACAAAGCATGTAGAGGTCTGTAATTTTTATCATAGGTACACTTCAACTATGAGAGACGGAATCTAAAACAAAAATCCAGAAAATCACATTGTATGATTTTTAAGTAATTAATTTGCATTTTATTGCATGACATAAGTATTTGATACATCAGAAAAGCAGAACTTAATATTTGGTACAGAAACCTTTGTTTGCAATTACAGAGATCATACGTTTCCTGTAGTTCTTGACTAGGTTTGCACACACTGCAGCAGGGATTTTGGCCCACTCCTCCCTACAGATCTTCTCCAGATCCTTCAGGTTTCGGGGCTGTCGCTGGGCAATACGGACTTTCAGCTCCCTCCAAAGATTTTCTATTGGGTTCAGGTCTGGAGACTGGCTAGGCCACTCCAGGACCTTGAGATGCTTCTTACGGAGCCACTCCTTAGTTGCCATGGCTGTGTGCTTCGTGTCGTTGTCTTGCTGGAAGACCCAGCCACGACCCATCTTCAATGCTCTTACTGAGGGAAGGAGGTTGTTGGCCAAGATCTCGCGATGCATGGCCCCATCCATCCTCCCCTCAATACGGTGCAGTCGTCCTGTCCCCTTTGCAGAAAAGCATCCCCAAAGAATGATGTTTCCACCTCCAAGCTTCACGGTTAGGATGGTGTTCTTGGGGTTGTACTAATCCTTCTTCTTCCTCCAAACACGGCGAGTGGAGTTTAGACCAAAAAGCTCTATTTTTGTCTCATCAGACCACATGACCTTCTCCAATTCCTCCTCTGGATCATCCAGATGGTCATTGGCAAACTTCAGACGGGCCTGGACATGCGCTGGCTTGAGCAGGGGGACCTTGCGTGCGCTGCAGGATTTTAATCCATGACGGCGTAGTGTGTTACTAATGGTTTTCTTTGAGACTGTGGTCCCAGCTCTCTTCAGGTCATTGACCAGGTCCTGCCGTGTAGTTCTGGGCTGATCCCTCACCTTCCTCATGATCATTGATGCCCCACGAGGTGAAATCTTGCATGGAGCCCCAGACCGAGGGTGATTGACCGTCATCTTGAACTTCTTCCATTTTCTAATAATTGCGCCAACAGTTGTTTCCTTCTCACCAAGCTGCTTGCCTATTGTCCTGTAGCCCATCCCAGCCTTGTGCAGGTCTACAATTTTATCCCTGATGTCCTTACACAGCTCTCTGGTCTTGGCCATTGTGGAGAGGTTGGAATCTGTTTGATTGTGTGTGGACAGGTGTCTTTTATACAGGTAACGAGTTCAAACAGGTGCAGTTAATACAGGTAATGAGTGGAGAACCGGAGGGCTTCTTAAAGAAAAACTAACAGGTCTGTGAGAGCCGGAATTCTTACTGGTTGGTAGGTGATCAAATACTTATGTCATGCAATAAAATGCAAATTAATTATTTAAAAATCATACAATGTGATTTTCTGGATTTTTGTTTTAGATTCCGTCTCTCACAGTTGAAGTGTACCTATGATAAAAATTACAGACCTCTACATGCTTTGTAAGTAGGAAAACCTGCAAAATCGGCAGTGTATCAAATACTTGTTCTCCCCACTGTAGATAACTAAGCTGTTTGTATTTAGTAGTGTGGTATATAGATAACTAAGCTGTTTGTATTTAGTAGTGTGGTATATAGATAACTAAGCTGTTTGTATTTAGTAGTGTGGTATATGGATAACTAAGCTGTTTGTATTTAGTAGTGTGGTATATGGATAACTAAGCTGTTAGTATTTAGTAGTGTGGTATATGGATAACTAGCTGTTTGTATTTAGTAGTGTGGTATATGGATAACTAAGCTGTTTGTATTTAGTAGTGTGGTATATGGATAACTAAGCTGTTAGTATTTAGTAGTGTGGTATATGGATAACTAAGCTGTTAGTATTTAGTAGTGTGGTATATGGATAACTAAGCTGTTTGTGTTTAGTAGTGTGGTATATGGATAACTAAGCTGTTAGTATTTAGTAGTGTGGTATATGGATAACTAAGCTGTTTGTATTTAGTAGTGTGGTATATGGATAACTAAGCTGTTAGTATTTAGTAGTGTGGTATATGGATAACTAAGCTGTTTGTGTTTAGTAGTGTGGTATATGGATAACTAAGCTGTTAGTATTTAGTAGTGTGGTATATGGATAACTAAGCTGTTAGTATTTAGTAGTGTGGTATATGGATAACTAAGCTGTTAGTATTTAGTAGTGTGGTATATGGATAACTAAGCTGTTAGTATTTAGTAGTGTGGTATATGGATAACTAAGCTGTTAGTATTTAGTAGTGTGGTATATGGATAACTAGCTGTTAGTATTTAGTAGTGTGGTATATGAATAACTAAGCTGTTAGTATTTAGTAGTGTGGTATATGGATAACTAAGCTGTTAGTATTTAGTAGTGTGGTATATGGATAACTTAGCTGTTAGTATTTAGTAGTGTGGTATATGGATAACTAAGCTGTTAGTATTTAGTAGTGTGGTATATGGATAACTAAGCTGTTAGTATTTAGTAGTGTGGTATATGGATAACTAAGCTGTTAGTATTTAGTAGTGTGGTATATGGATAACTAAGCTGTTAGTATTTAGTAGTGTGGTATATGGATAACTAAGCTGTTAGTATTTAGTAGTGTGGTATATGGATAACTAAGCTGTTAGTATTTAGTAGTGTGGTATATGGATAACTAAGCTGTTAGTATTTAGTAGTGTGGTATATGGATAACTAAGCTGTTTGTATTTAGTAGTGTGGTATATGGATAACTAAGCTGTTAGTATTTAGTAGTGTGGTATATGGATAACTAAGCTGTTAGTATTTAGTAGTGTGGTATATGGATAACTAAGCTGTTTGTATTTAGTAGTGTGGTATATGGATAACTAAGCTGTTAGTATTTAGTAGTGTGATATATAGATAACTAAGCTGTTTGTATTTAGTAGTGTGGTATATGGATAACTAAGCTGTTAGTATTTAGTAGTGTGGTATATGGATAACTAAGCTGTTAGTATTTAGTAGTGTGGTAGATAGATAACTAAGCTGTTTGTATTTAGTAGTGTGGTATATGGATAACTAAGCTGTTTGTATTTAGTAGTGTGGTATATGGATAACTAAGCTGTTTGTATTTAGTAGTGTGGTATATGGATAACTAAGCTGTTAGTATTTAGTAGTGTGGTATATGGATAACTAAGCTGTTAGTATTTAGTAGTGTGGTATATGGATAACTAAGCTGTTAGTATTTAGTAGTGTGGTATATGGATAATTAAGCTGTTAGTATTTAGTAGTGTGGTATATGGATAACTAAGCTGTTTGTTTGTAGTAGTGTGTTATATGGATAACTAAGCTGTTAGTATTTAGTAGTGTGGTATATGGATAACTAAGCTGTTTGTATTTAGTAGTGTGGTATATGGATAACTAAGCTGTTTGTATTTAGTAGTGTGGTATATGGATAACTAAGCTGTTAGTATTTAGTAGTGTGGTATATGGATAACTAAGCTGTTAGTATTTAGTAGTGTGGTATATGGATAACTAAGCTGTTAGTATTTAGTAGTGTGGTATATGGATAATTAAGCTGTTAGTATTTAGTAGTGTGGTATATGGATAACTAAGCTGTTTGTTTGTAGTAGTGTGGTATATGGATAACTAAGCTGTTAGTATTTAGTAGTGTGGTATATGGATAACTAAGCTGTTAGTATTTAGTAGTGTGGTATATGGATAACTAAGCTGTTAGTATTTAGTAGTGTGGTATATGGATAACTAAGCTGTTAGTATTTAGTAGTGTGGTATATGGATAACTAGCTGTTAGTATTTAGTAGTGTGGTATATGAATAACTAAGCTGTTAGTATTTAGTAGTGTGGTATATGGATAACTAAGCTGTTTGTATTTAGTAGTGTGGTATATGGATAACTAAGCTGTTTTTATTTAGTAGTGTGGTATATGGATAACTAAGCTGTTTGTATTTAGTAGTGTGGTATATGGATAACTAAGCTGTTAGTATTTAGTAGTGTGGTATATGGATAACTAAGCTGTTTGTATTTAGTAGTGTGGTACATGGATAACTAAGCTGTTTGTATTTAGTAGTGTGGTATATGGATAACTAAGCTGTTTGTATTTAGTAGTGTGGTATATGGATAACTAAGCTGTTAGTATTTAGTAGTGTGGTATATGGATAACTAAGCTGTTTGTATTTAGTAGTGTGGTACATGGATAACTAAGCTGTTTGTATTTAGTAGTGTGGTATATGGATAACTAAGCTGTTTGTATTTAGTAGTGTGGTATATGGATAACTAAGCTGTTTGTTTGTAGTAGTGTGGTATATGGATAACTAAGCTGTTAGTATTTAGTAGTGTGGTATATGGATAACTAAGCTGTTTGTATTTAGTAGTGTGGTATATGGATAACTAAGCTGTTAGTATTTAGTAGTGTGGTATATAGATAACTAAGCTGTTTGTATTTAGTAGTGTGGTATATGGATAACTAAGCTGTTAGTATTTAGTAGTGTGGTATATGGATAACTAAGCTGTTAGTATTTAGTAGTGTGGTAGATAGATAACTAAGCTGTTTGTATTTAGTAGTGTGGTATATGGATAACTAAGCTGTTTGTATTTAGTAGTGTGGTATATGGATAACTAAGCTGTTTGTATTTAGTAGTGTGGTATATGGATAACTAAGCTGTTAGTATTTAGTAGTGTGGTATATGGATAACTAAGCTGTTAGTATTTAGTAGTGTGGTATATGGATAACTAAGCTGTTAGTATTTAGTAGTGTGATATATGGATAATTAAGCTGTTAGTATTTAGTAGTGTGGTATATGGATAACTAAGCTGTTTGTTTGTAGTAGTGTGGTATATGGATAACTAAGCTGTTAGTATTTAGTAGTGTGGTATATGGATAACTAAGCTGTTTGTATTTAGTAGTGTGGTATATGGATAACTAAGCTGTTTGTATTTAGTAGTGTGGTATATGGATAACTAAGCTGTTAGTATTTAGTAGGGTGGTATATGGATAACTAAGCTGTTAGTATTTAGTAGTGTGGTATATGGATAACTAAGCTGTTAGTATTTAGTAGTGTGGTATATGGATAATTAAGCTGTTAGTATTTAGTAGTGTGGTATATGGATATCTAAGCTGTTTGTTTGTAGTAGTGTGGTATATGGATAACTAAGCTGTTAGTATTTAGTAGTGTGGTATATGGATAACTAAGCTGTTAGTATTTAGTAGTGTGGTATATGGATAACTAAGCTGTTAGTATTTAGTAGTGTGGTATATGGATAACTAAGCTGTTAGTATTTAGTAGTGTGGTATATGGATAACTAGCTGTTAGTATTTAGTAGTGTGGTATATGAATAACTAAGCTGTTAGTATTTAGTAGTGTGGCATATGGATAACTAAGCTGTTAGTATTTAGTAGTGTGGTATATGGATAACTAAGCTGTTAGTATTTAGTAGTGTGGTATATGGATAACTAAGCTGTTAGTATTTAGTAGTGTGGTATATGGATAACTAAGCTGTTAGTATTTAGTAGTGTGGTATATGGATAACTAGCTGTTAGTATTTAGTAGTGTGGTATATGTATAACTAAGCTGTTAGTATTTAGTAGTGTGGTATATGGATAACTAAGCTGTTACTATTTAGTAGTGTGGTATATGGATAACTAAGCTGTTAGTATTTAGTAGTGTGGTATATGGATAACTAAGCTGTTAGTATTTAGTAGTGTGGTATATGGATAACTAAGCTGTTAGTATTTAGTAGTGTGGTATATGGATAACTAAGCTGTTAGTATTTAGTAGTGTGGTATA
This sequence comes from Salvelinus alpinus, assembly GCF_045679555.1. Classification (NCBI taxonomy): domain Eukaryota; kingdom Metazoa; phylum Chordata; class Actinopteri; order Salmoniformes; family Salmonidae; genus Salvelinus; species Salvelinus alpinus. The sequence continues at coordinate 41,205,982 of NC_092099.1, read as the reverse complement.
TGGATAACTAAGCTGTTTGTATTTAGTAGTGTGGTATATGGATAACTAAGCTGTTAGTATTTAGTAGTGTGGTATATGGATAACTAAGCTGTTAGTATTTTGTAGTGTGGTATATGGATAACTAAGCTGTTAGTATTTAGTAGTGTGGTATATGGATAACTAAGCTGTTTGTATTTAGTAGTGTGGTATATGGATAACTAAGCTGTTAGTATTTAGTAGTGTGGTATATAGATAACTAAGCTGTTTGTATTTAGTAGTGTGGTATATGGATAACTAAGCTGTTAGTATTTAGTAGTGTGGTATATGGATAACTAAGCTGTTAGTATTTAGTAGTGTGGTAGATAGATAACTAAGCTGTTTGTATTTAGTAGTGTGGTATATGGATAACTAAGCTGTTTGTATTTAGTAGTGTGGTATATGGATAACTAAGCTGTTTGTATTTAGTAGTGTGGTATATGGATAACTTAGTGTGGTATATGGATAACTAAGCTGTTAGTATTTAGTAGTGTGGTATATGGATAACTAAGCTGTTAGTATTTAGTAGTGTGGTATATGGATAATTAAGCTGTTAGTATTTAGTAGTGTGGTATATGGATAACTAAGCTGTTTGTTTGTAGTAGTGTGGTATATGGATAACTAAGCTGTTAGTATTTAGTAGTGTGGTATATGGATAACTAAGCTGTTTGTATTTAGTAGTGTGGTATATGGATAACTAAGCTGTTTGTATTTAGTAGTGTGGTATATGGATAACTAAGCTGTTAGTATTTAGTAGTGTGGTATATGGATAACTAAGCTGTTTGTATTTAGTAGTGTGGTATATGGATAACTAAGCTGTTTTTATTTAGTAGTGTGGTATATGGATAACTAAGCTGTTTGTATTTAGTAGTGTGGTATATGGATAACTAAGCTGTTAGTATTTAGTAGTGTGGTATATGGATAACTAAGCTGTTAGTATTTAGTAGTGTGGTATATGGATAACTAAGCTGTTAGTATTTAGTAGTGTGGTAGATAGATAACTAAGCTGTTTGTATTTAGTAGTGTGGTATATGGATAACTAAGCTGTTTGTATTTAGTAGTGTGGTATATGGATAACTAAGCTGTTTGTATTTAGTAGTGTGGTATATGGATAACTAAGCTGTTTGTATTTAGTAGTGTGGTATATGGATAACTAAGCTGTTAGTATTTAGTAGTGTGGTATATGGATAACTAAGCTGTTAGTATTTAGTAGTGTGGTACATGGATAACTAAGCTGTTTGTATTTAGTAGTGTGGTATATGGATAACTAAGCTGTTTGTATTTAGTAGTGTGGTATATGGATAACTAAGCTGTTTGTATTTAGTAGTGTGGTATATGGATAACTAAGCTGTTAGTATTTAGTAGTGTGGTATATAGATAACTAAGCTGTTTGTATTTAGTAGTGTGGTATATGGATAACTAAGCTGTTAGTATTTAGTAGTGTGGTATATGGATAACTAAGCTGTTAGTATTTAGTAGTGTGGTAGATAGATAACTAAGCTGTTTGTATTTAGTAGTGTGGTATATGGATAACTAAGCTGTTTGTATTTAGTAGTGTGGTATATGGATAACTAAGCTGTTTGTATTTAGTAGTGTGGTATATGGATAACTAAGCTGTTAGTATTTAGTAGTGTGGTATATGGATAACTAAGCTGTTAGTATTTAGTAGTGTGGTATATGGATAACTAAGCTGTTAGTATTTAGTAGTGTGGTATATGGATAATTAAGCTGTTAGTATTTAGTAGTGTGGTATATGGATAACTAAGCTGTTTGTTTGTAGTAGTGTGGTATATGGATAACTAAGCTGTTAGTATTTAGTAGTGTGGTATATGGATAACTAAGCTGTTTGTATTTAGTAGTGTGGTATATGGATAACTAAGCTGTTTGTATTTAGTAGTGTGGTATATGGATAACTAAGCTGTTAGTATTTAGTAGTGTGGTATATGGATAACTAAGCTGTTAGTATTTAGTAGTGTGGTATATGGATAACTAAGCTGTTAGTATTTAGTAGTGTGGTATATGGATAATTAAGCTGTTAGTATTTAGTAGTGTGGTATATGGATATCTAAGCTGTTTGTTTGTAGTAGTGTGGTATATGGATAACTAAGCTGTTAGTATTTAGTAGTGTGGTATATGGATAACTAAGCTGTTAGTATTTAGTAGTGTGGTATATGGATAACTAAGCTGTTAGTATTTAGTAGTGTGGTATATGGATAACTAAGCTGTTAGTATTTAGTAGTGTGGTATATGGATAACTAGCTGTTAGTATTTAGTAGTGTGGTATATGAATAACTAAGCTGTTAGTATTTAGTAGTGTGGTATATGGATAACTAAGCTGTTAGTATTTAGTAGTGTGGTATATGGATAACTTAGCTGTTAGTATTTAGTAGTGTGGCATATGGATAACTAAGCTGTTAGTATTTAGTAGTGTGGTATATGGATAACTAAGCTGTTAGTATTTAGTAGTGTGGTATATGGATAACTAGCTGTTAGTATTTAGTAGTGTGGTATATGGATAACTAAGCTGTTAGTATTTAGTAGTGTGGTATATGGATAACTAAGCTGTTAGTATTTAGTAGTGTGGTATATGGATAACTAAGCTGTTAGTATTTAGTAGTGTGGTATATGGATAACTAAGCTGTTAGTATTTAGTAGTGTGGTATATGGATAACTAAGCTGTTAGTATTTAGTAGTGTGGTATATGGATAACTAAGCTGTTAGTATTTAGTAGTGTGGTATATGGATAACTAAGCTGTTTGTATTTAGTAGTGTGGTATATGGATAACTAAGCTGTTAGTATTTAGTAGTGTGGTATATGGATAACTAAGCTGTTAGTATTTAGTAGTGTGGTATATGGATAACTAAGCTGTTTGTATTTAGTAGTGTGGTATATGGATAACTAAGCTGTTAGTATTTAGTAGTGTGATATATAGATAACTAAGCTGTTTGTATTTAGTAGTGTGGTATATGGATAACTAAGCTGTTAGTATTTAGTAGTGTGGTATATGGATAACTAAGCTGTTAGTATTTAGTAGTGTGGTAGATAGATAACTAAGCTGTTTGTATTTAGTAGTGTGGTATATGGATAACTAAGCTGTTTGTATTTAGTAGTGTGGTATATGGATAACTAAGCTGTTTGTATTTAGTAGTGTGGTATATGGATAACTAAGCTGTTAGTATTTAGTAGTGTGGTATATGGATAACTAAGCTGTTAGTATTTAGTAGTGTGGTATATGGATAACTAAGCTGTTAGTATTTAGTAGTGTGGTATATGGATAATTAAGCTGTTAGTATTTAGTAGTGTGGTATATGGATAACTAAGCTGTTTGTTTGTAGTAGTGTGGTATATGGATAACTAAGCTGTTAGTATTTAGTAGTGTGGTATATGGATAACTAAGCTGTTTGTATTTAGTAGTGTGGTATATGGATAACTAAGCTGTTTGTATTTAGTAGTGTGGTATATGGATAACTAAGCTGTTAGTATTTAGTAGTGTGGTATATGGATAACTAAGCTGTTAGTATTTAGTAGTGTGGTATATGGATAACTAAGCTGTTAGTATTTAGTAGTGTGGTATATGGATAATTAAGCTGTTAGTATTTAGTAGTGTGGTATATGGATAACTAAGCTGTTTGTTTGTAGTAGTGTGGTATATGGATAACTAAGCTGTTAGTATTTAGTAGTGTGGTATATGGATAACTAAGCTGTTAGTATTTAGTAGTGTGGTATATGGATAACTAAGCTGTTAGTATTTAGTAGTGTGGTATATGGATAACTAAGCTGTTAGTATTTAGTAGTGTGGTATATGGATAACTAGCTGTTAGTATTTAGTAGTGTGGTATATGAATAACTAAGCTGTTAGTATTTAGTAGTGTGGTATATGGATAACTAAGCTGTTAGTATTTAGTAGTGTGGTATATGGATAACTAAGCTGTTAGTATTTAGTAGTGTGGTATATGGATAACTAAGCTGTTTGTATTTAGTAGTGTGGTATATGGATAACTAAGCTGTTAGTATTTAGTAGTGTGGTATATGGATAACTAAGCTGTTTGTATTTAGTAGTGTGGTACATGGATAACTAAGCTGTTTGTATTTAGTAGTGTGGTATATGGATAACTAAGCTGTTTGTATTTAGTAGTGTGGTATATGGATAACTAAGCTGTTTGTTTGTAGTAGTGTGGTATATGGATAACTAAGCTGTTAGTATTTAGTAGTGTGGTATATGGATAACTAAGCTGTTAGTATTTAGTAGTGTGGTATATGGATAACTAAGCTGTTAGTATTTAGTAGTGTGGTATATAGATAACTAAGCTGTTTGTATTTAGTAGTGTGGTATATAGATAACTAAGCTGTTTGTATTTAGTAGTGTGGTATATAGATAACTAAGCTGTTTGTATTTAGTAGTGTGGTATATAGATAACTAAGCTGTTTGTATTTAGTAGTGTGGTATATGGATAACTAAGCTGTTTGTATTTAGTAGTGTGGTATATGGATAACTAAGCTGTTAGTATTTAGTAGTGTGGTATATGGATAACTAGCTGTTTGTATTTAGTAGTGTGGTATATGGATAACTAAGCTGTTTGTATTTAGTAGTGTGGTATATGGATAACTAAGCTGTTAGTATTTAGTAGTGTGGTATATGGATAACTAAGCTGTTAGTATTTAGTAGTGTGGTATATGGATAACTAAGCAGTTTGTGTTTAGTAGTGTGGTATATGGATAACTAAGCTGTTAGTATTTAGTAGTGTGGTATATGGATAACTAAGCTGTTTGTATTTAGTAGTGTGGTATATGGATAACTAAGCTGTTAGTATTTAGTAGTGTGGTATATGGATAACTAAGCTGTTTGTGTTTAGTAGTGTGGTATATGGATAACTAAGCTGTTAGTATTTAGTAGTGTGGTATATGGATAACTAAGCTGTTAGTATTTAGTAGTGTGCTATATGGATAACTAAGCTGTTAGTATTTAGTAGTGTGGTATATGGATAACTAAGCTGTTTGTATTTAGTAGTGTGGTATATGGATAACTAAGCTTTTTGTATTTAGTAGTGTGGTATATGGATAACTAAGCTGTTAGTATTTAGTAGTGTGGTATATGGATAACTAAGCTGTTAGTATTTAGTAGTGTGGTATATGGATAACTAAGCTGTTTGTATTTAGTAGTGTGGCATATGGATAACTAAGCTGTTTGTATTTAGTAGTGTGGTATATGGATAACTAAGCTGTTAGTATTTAGTAGTGCGGTATATGGATAACTAAGCTGTTAGTATTTAGTAGTGCGGTATATGGATAACTAAGCTGTTAGTATTTAGTAGTGCGGTATATGAATAACTAAGCTGTTAGTATTTAGTAGTGTGGTATATGGATAACTAAGCTGTTAGTATTTAGTAGTGTGGTATATGGATAACTAAGCTGTTAGTATTTAGTAGTGTGGTATATAGATAACTAAGCTGTTAGTATTTAGTAGTGTGGTATATGGATAACTAAGCTGTTTGTATTTAGTAGTGTGGTATATGGATAACCAAGCTGTTTGTATTTAGTAGTGTGGTATATGGATAACTAAGCTGTTTGTATTTAGTAGTGTGGTATATGGATAACTAAGCTGTTAGTATTTAGTAGTGTGGTATATGGATAACTAAGCTGTTTGTATTTAGTAGTGTGGTATATGGATAACTAAGCTGTTTGTATTTAGTAGTGTGGTATATGGATAACTAAGCTGTTTGTATTTAGTAGTGTGGTATATGGATAACTAAGCTGTTTGTATTTAGTAGTGTGGTATATGGATAACTAAGCTGTTTGTATTTAGTAGTGTGGTATATGGATAACTAAGCTGTTAGTATTTAGTAGTGTGGTATATGGATAACTAAGCTGTTAGTATTTAGTAGTGTGGTATATGGATAACTAAGCTGTTAGTATTTAGTAGTGTGGTATATGGATAATTAAGCTGTTAGTATTTAGTAGTGTGGTATATGGATAACTAAGCTGTTTGTTTGTAGTAGTGTGGTATATGGATAACTAAGCTGTTAGTATTTAGTAGTGTGGTATATGGATAACTAAGCTGTTTGTATTTAGTAGTGTGGTATATGGATAACTAAGCTGTTTGTATTTAGTAGTGTGGTATATGGATAACTAAGCTGTTTGTATTTAGTAGTGTGGTATATGGATAACTAAGCTGTTTGTATTTAGTAGTGTGGTATATGGATAACTAAGCTGTTTTTATTTAGTAGTGTGGTATATGGATAACTAAGCTGTTTGTATTTAGTAGTGTGGTATATGGATAACTAAGCTGTTTGTATTTAGTAGTGTGGTATATGGATAACTAAGCTGTTAGTATTTAGTAGTGTGGTATATGGATAACTAAGCTGTTTGTATTTAGTAGTGTGGTACATGGATAACTAAGCTGTTTGTATTTAGTAGTGTGGTATATGGATAACTAAGCTGTTTGTATTTAGTAGTGTGGTATATGGATAACTAAGCTGTTTGTTTGTAGTAGTGTGGTATATGGATAACTAAGCTGTTAGTATTTAGTAGTGTGGTATATGGATAACTAAGCTGTTTGTATTTAGTAGTGTGGTATATGGATAACTAAGCTGTTAGTATTTAGTAGTGTGGTATATAGATAACTAAGCTGTTTGTATTTAGTAGTGTGGTATATGGATAACTAAGCTGTTAGTATTTAGTAGTGTGGTATATGGATAACTAAGCTGTTAGTATTTAGTAGTGTGGTAGATAGATAACTAAGCTGTTTGTATTTAGTAGTGTGGTATATGGATAACTAAGCTGTTTGTATTTAGTAGTGTGGTATATGGATAACTAAGCTGTTTGTATTTAGTAGTGTGGTATATGGATAACTAAGCTGTTAGTATTTAGTAGTGTGGTATATGGATAACTAAGCTGTTAGTATTTAGTAGTGTGGTATATGGATAACTAAGCTGTTAGTATTTAGTAGTGTGGTATATGGATAATTAAGCTGTTAGTATTTAGTAGTGTGGTATATGGATAACTAAGCTGTTTGTTTGTAGTAGTGTGGTATATGGATAACTAAGCTGTTAGTATTTAGTAGTGTGGTATATGGATAACTAAGCTGTTTGTATTTAGTAGTGTGGTATATGGATAACTAAGCTGTTTGTATTTAGTAGTGTGGTATATGGATAACTAAGCTGTTAGTATTTAGTAGTGTGGTATATGGATAACTAAGCTGTTAGTATTTAGTAGTGTGGTATATGGATAACTAAGCTGTTTGTATTTAGTAGTGTGGTATATGGATAACTAAGCTGTTAGTATTTAGTAGTGTGGTATATGGATAACTAAGCTGTTTGTATTTAGTAGTGTGGTATATGGATAACTAAGCTGTTTTTATTTAGTAGTGTGGTATATGGATAACTAAGCTGTTTGTATTTAGTAGTGTGGTATATGGATAACTAAGCTGTTTGTATTTAGTAGTGTGGTATATGGATAACTAAGCTGTTAGTATTTAGTAGTGTGGTATATGGATAACTAAGCTGTTAGTATTTAGTAGTGTGGTAGATAGATAACTAAGCTGTTTGTATTTAGTAGTGTGGTATATGGATAACTAAGCTGTTTGTATTTAGTAGTGTGGTATATGGATAACTAAGCTGTTTGTATTTAGTAGTGTGGTATATGGATAACTAAGCTGTTTGTATTTAGTAGTGTGGTATATGGATAACTAAGCTGTTAGTATTTAGTAGTGTGGTATATGGATAACTAAGCTGTTAGTATTTAGTAGTGTGGTACATGGATAACTAAGCTGTTTGTATTTAGTAGTGTGGTATATGGATAACTAAGCTGTTTGTATTTAGTAGTGTGGTATATGGATAACTAAGCTGTTTGTATTTAGTAGTGTGGTATATGGATAACTAAGCTGTTAGTATTTAGTAGTGTGGTATATAGATAACTAAGCTGTTTGTATTTAGTAGTGTGGTATATGGATAACTAAGCTGTTAGTATTTAGTAGTGTGGTATATGGATAACTAAGCTGTTAGTATTTAGTAGTGTGGTAGATAGATAACTAAGCTGTTTGTATTTAGTAGTGTGGTATATGGATAACTAAGCTGTTTGTATTTAGTAGTGTGGTATATGGATAACTAAGCTGTTTGTATTTAGTAGTGTGGTATATGGATAACTAAGCTGTTAGTATTTAGTAGTGTGGTATATGGATAACTAAGCTGTTAGTATTTAGTAGTGTGGTATATGGATAACTAAGCTGTTAGTATTTAGTAGTGTGGTATATGGATAATTAAGCTGTTAGTATTTAGTAGTGTGGTATATGGATAACTAAGCTGTTTGTTTGTAGTAGTGTGGTATATGGATAACTAAGCTGTTAGTATTTAGTAGTGTGGTATATGGATAACTAAGCTGTTTGTATTTAGTAGTGTGGTATATGGATAACTAAGCTGTTTGTATTTAGTAGTGTGGTATATGGATAACTAAGCTGTTAGTATTTAGTAGTGTGGTATATGGATAACTAAGCTGTTAGTATTTAGTAGTGTGGTATATGGATAACTAAGCTGTTAGTATTTAGTAGTGTGGTATATGGATAATTAAGCTGTTAGTATTTAGTAGTGTGGTATATGGATATCTAAGCTGTTTGTTTGTAGTAGTGTGGTATATGGATAACTAAGCTGTTAGTATTTAGTAGTGTGGTATATGGATAACTAAGCTGTTAGTATTTAGTAGTGTGGTATATGGATAACTAAGCTGTTAGTATTTAGTAGTGTGGTATATGGATAACTAAGCTGTTAGTATTTAGTAGTGTGGTATATGGATAACTAGCTGTTAGTATTTAGTAGTGTGGTATATGAATAACTAAGCTGTTAGTATTTAGTAGTGTGGTATATGGATAACTAAGCTGTTAGTATTTAGTAGTGTGGTATATGGATAACTTAGCTGTTAGTATTTAGTAGTGTGGCATATGGATAACTAAGCTGTTAGTATTTAGTAGTGTGGTATATGGATAACTAAGCTGTTAGTATTTAGTAGTGTGGTATATGGATAACTAGCTGTTAGTATTTAGTAGTGTGGTATATGGATAACTAAGCTGTTAGTATTTAGTAGTGTGGTATATGGATAACTAAGCTGTTAGTATTTAGTAGTGTGGTATATGGATAACTAAGCTGTTAGTATTTAGTAGTGTGGTATATGGATAACTAAGCTGTTAGTATTTAGTAGTGTGGTATATGGATAACTAAGCTGTTAGTATTTAGTAGTGTGGTATATGGATAACTAAGCTGTTAGTATTTAGTAGTGTGGTATATGGATAACTAAGCTGTTTGTATTTAGTAGTGTGGTATATGGATAACTAAGCTGTTAGTATTTAGTAGTGTGGTATATGGATAACTAAGCTGTTAGTATTTAGTAGTGTGGTATATGGATAACTAAGCTGTTTGTATTTAGTAGTGTGGTATATGGATAACTAAGCTGTTAGTATTTAGTAGTGTGATATATAGATAACTAAGCTGTTTGTATTTAGTAGTGTGGTATATGGATAACTAAGCTGTTAGTATTTAGTAGTGTGGTATATGGATAACTAAGCTGTTAGTATTTAGTAGTGTGGTAGATAGATAACTAAGCTGTTTGTATTTAGTAGTGTGGTATATGGATAACTAAGCTGTTTGTATTTAGTAGTGTGGTATATGGATAACTAAGCTGTTTGTATTTAGTAGTGTGGTATATGGATAACTAAGCTGTTAGTATTTAGTAGTGTGGTATATGGATAACTAAGCTGTTAGTATTTAGTAGTGTGGTATATGGATAACTAAGCTGTTAGTATTTAGTAGTGTGGTATATGGATAATTAAGCTGTTAGTATTTAGTAGTGTGGTATATGGATAACTAAGCTGTTTGTTTGTAGTAGTGTGGTATATGGATAACTAAGCTGTTAGTATTTAGTAGTGTGGTATATGGATAACTAAGCTGTTTGTATTTAGTAGTGTGGTATATGGATAACTAAGCTGTTTGTATTTAGTAGTGTGGTATATGGATAACTAAGCTGTTAGTATTTAGTAGTGTGGTATATGGATAACTAAGCTGTTAGTATTTAGTAGTGTGGTATATGGATAACTAAGCTGTTAGTATTTAGTAGTGTGGTATATGGATAATTAAGCTGTTAGTATTTAGTAGTGTGGTATATGGATAACTAAGCTGTTTGTTTGTAGTAGTGTGGTATATGGATAACTAAGCTGTTAGTATTTAGTAGTGTGGTATATGGATAACTAAGCTGTTAGTATTTAGTAGTGTGGTATATGGATAACTAAGCTGTTAGTATTTAGTAGTGTGGTATATGGATAACTAAGCTGTTAGTATTTAGTAGTGTGGTATATGGATAACTAGCTGTTAGTATTTAGTAGTGTGGTATATGAATAACTAAGCTGTTAGTATTTAGTAGTGTGGTATATGGATAACTAAGCTGTTAGTATTTAGTAGTGTGGTATATGGATAACTAAGCTGTTAGTATTTAGTAGTGTGGTATATGGATAACTAAGCTGTTTGTATTTAGTAGTGTGGTATATGGATAACTAAGCTGTTAGTATTTAGTAGTGTGGTATATGGATAACTAAGCTGTTTGTATTTAGTAGTGTGGTACATGGATAACTAAGCTGTTTGTATTTAGTAGTGTGGTATATGGATAACTAAGCTGTTTGTATTTAGTAGTGTGGTATATGGATAACTAAGCTGTTTGTTTGTAGTAGTGTGGTATATGGATAACTAAGCTGTTAGTATTTAGTAGTGTGGTATATGGATAACTAAGCTGTTAGTATTTAGTAGTGTGGTATATGGATAACTAAGCTGTTAGTATTTAGTAGTGTGGTATATAGATAACTAAGCTGTTTGTATTTAGTAGTGTGGTATATAGATAACTAAGCTGTTTGTATTTAGTAGTGTGGTATATAGATAACTAAGCTGTTTGTATTTAGTAGTGTGGTATATAGATAACTAAGCTGTTTGTATTTAGTAGTGTGGTATATGGATAACTAAGCTGTTTGTATTTAGTAGTGTGGTATATGGATAACTAAGCTGTTAGTATTTAGTAGTGTGGTATATGGATAACTAGCTGTTTGTATTTAGTAGTGTGGTATATGGATAACTAAGCTGTTTGTATTTAGTAGTGTGGTATATGGATAACTAAGCTGTTAGTATTTAGTAGTGTGGTATATGGATAACTAAGCTGTTAGTATTTAGTAGTGTGGTATATGGATAACTAAGCTGTTTGTGTTTAGTAGTGTGGTATATGGATAACTAAGCTGTTAGTATTTAGTAGTGTGGTATATGGATAACTAAGCTGTTTGTATTTAGTAGTGTGGTATATGGATAACTAAGCTGTTAGTATTTAGTAGTGTGGTATATGGATAACTAAGCTGTTTGTGTTTAGTAGTGTGGTATATGGATAACTAAGCTGTTAGTATTTAGTAGTGTGGTATATGGATAACTAAGCTGTTAGTATTTAGTAGTGTGGTATATGGATAACTAAGCTGTTAGTATTTAGTAGTGTGGTATATGGATAACTAAGCTGTTTGTATTTAGTAGTGTGGTATATGGATAACTAAGCTTTTTGTATTTAGTAGTGTGGTATATGGATAACTAAGCTGTTAGTATTTAGTAGTGTGGTATATGGATAACTAAGCTGTTAGTATTTAGTAGTGTGGTATATGGATAACTAAGCTGTTTGTATTTAGTAGTGTGGCATATGGATAACTAAGCTGTTTGTATTTAGTAGTGTGGTATATGGATAACTAAGCTGTTAGTATTTAGTAGTGTGGTATATGGATGACTAAGCTGTTAGTATTTAGTAGTGCGGTATATGGATAACTAAGCTGTTAGTATTTAGTAGTGCGGTATATGAATAACTAAGCTGTTAGTATTTAGTAGTGTGGTATATGGATAACTAAGCTGTTAGTATTTAGTAGTGTGGTATATGGATAACTAAGCTGTTAGTATTTAGTAGTGTGGTATATAGATAACTAAGCTGTTAGTATTTAGTAGTGTGGTATATGGATAACTAAGCTGTTTGTATTTAGTAGTGTGGTATATGGATAACCAAGCTGTTTGTATTTAGTAGTGTGGTATATGGATAACTAAGCTGTTTGTATTTAGTAGTGTGGTATATGGATAACTAAGCTGTTAGTATTTAGTAGTGTGGTATATGGATAACTAAGCTGTTTGTATTTAGTAGTGTGGTATATGGATAACTAAGCTGTTTGTATTTAGTAGTGTGGTATATGGATAACTAAGCTGTTTGTATTTAGTAGTGTGGTATATGGATAACTAAGCTGTTTGTATTTAGTAGTGTGGTATATGGATAACTAAGCTGTTTGTATTTAGTAGTGTGGTATATGGATAACTAAGCTGTTAGTATTTAGTAGTGTGGTATATGGATAACTAAGCTGTTAGTATTTAGTAGTGTGGTATATGGATAACTAAGCTGTTAGTATTTAGTAGTGTGGTATATGGATAATTAAGCTGTTAGTATTTAGTAGTGTGGTATATGGATAACTAAGCTGTTTGTTTGTAGTAGTGTGGTATATGGATAACTAAGCTGTTAGTATTTAGTAGTGTGGTATATGGATAACTAAGCTGTTTGTATTTAGTAGTGTGGTATATGGATAACTAAGCTGTTTGTATTTAGTAGTGTGGTATATGGATAACTAAGCTGTTTGTATTTAGTAGTGTGGTATATGGATAACTAAGCTGTTTGTATTTAGTAGTGTGGTATATGGATAACTAAGCTGTTTTTATTTAGTAGTGTGGTATATGGATAACTAAGCTGTTTGTATTTAGTAGTGTGGTATATGGATAACTAAGCTGTTTGTATTTAGTAGTGTGGTATATGGATAACTAAGCTGTTAGTATTTAGTAGTGTGGTATATGGATAACTAAGCTGTTTGTATTTAGTAGTGTGGTACATGGATAACTAAGCTGTTTGTATTTAGTAGTGTGGTATATGGATAACTAAGCTGTTTGTATTTAGTAGTGTGGTATATGGATAACTAAGCTGTTTGTTTGTAGTAGTGTGGTATATGGATAACTAAGCTGTTTGTATTTAGTAGTGTGGTATATGGATAACTAAGCTGTTAGTATTTAGTAGTGTGGTATATAGATAACTAAGCTGTTTGTATTTAGTAGTGTGGTATATGGATAACTAAGCTGTTAGTATTTAGTAGTGTGGTATATGGATAACTAAGCTGTTAGTATTTAGTAGTGTGGTAGATAGATAACTAAGCTGTTTGTATTTAGTAGTGTGGTATATGGATAACTAAGCTGTTTGTATTTAGTAGTGTGGTATATGGATAACTAAGCTGTTTGTATTTAGTAGTGTGGTATATGGATAACTAAGCTGTTAGTATTTAGTAGTGTGGTATATGGATAACTAAGCTGTTAGTATTTAGTAGTGTGGTATATGGATAACTAAGCTGTTAGTATTTAGTAGTGTGGTATATGGATAATTAAGCTGTTAGTATTTAGTAGTGTGGTATATGGATAACTAAGCTGTTTGTTTGTAGTAGTGTGGTATATGGATAACTAAGCTGTTAGTATTTAGTAGTGTGGTATATGGATAACTAAGCTGTTTGTATTTAGTAGTGTGGTATATGGATAACTAAGCTGTTTGTATTTAGTAGTGTGGTATATGGATAACTAAGCTGTTAGTATTTAGTAGTGTGGTATATGGATAACTAAGCTGTTAGTATTTAGTAGTGTGGTATATGGATAACTAAGCTGTTAGTATTTAGTAGTGTGGTATATGGATAATTAAGCTGTTAGTATTTAGTAGTGTGGTATATGGATATCTAAGCTGTTTGTTTGTAGTAGTGTGGTATATGGATAACTAAGCTGTTAGTATTTAGTAGTGTGGTATATGGATAACTAAGCTGTTAGTATTTAGTAGTGTGGTATATGGATAACTAAGCTGTTAGTATTTAGTAGTGTGGTATATGGATAACTAAGCTGTTAGTATTTAGTAGTGTGGTATATGGATAACTAGCTGTTAGTATTTAGTAGTGTGGTATATGAATAACTAAGCTGTTAGTATTTAGTAGTGTGGTATATGGATAACTAAGCTGTTAGTATTTAGTAGTGTGGTATATGGATAACTAAGCTGTTAGTATTTAGTAGTGTGGTATATGGATAACTAAGCTGTTAGTATTTAGTAGTGTGGTATATGGATAACTAAGCTGTTAGTATTTAGTAGTGTGGTATATGGATAACTAAGCTGTTAGTATTTAGTAGTGTGGTATATGGATAACTAAGCTGTTTGTATTTAGTAGTGTGGTATATGGATAACTAAGCTGTTAGTATTTAGTAGTGTGGTATATGGATAACTAAGCTGTTTGTATTTAGCAGTGTGGTATATGGATAACTAAGCTGTTAGTATTTAGTAGTGTGGTATATGGATAACTAAGCTGTTAGTATTTAGTAGTGTGGTATATGGATAACTAAGCTGTTAGCATTTAGTAGTGTGGTATATGGATAATTAAGCTGTTAGTATTTAGTAGTGTGGTATATGGATAACTAAGCTGTTTGTTTGTAGTAGTGTGGTATATGGATAACTAAGCTGTTAGTATTTAGTAGTGTGGTATATGGATAACTAAGCTGTTAGTATTTAGTAGTGTGGTATATGGATAACTAAGCTGTTAGTATTTAGTAGTGTGGTATATGGATAACTAAGCTGTTAGTATTTAGTAGTGTGGTATATGGATAACTAGCTGTTAGTATTTAGTAGTGTGGTATATGAATAACTAAGCTGTTAGTATTTAGTAGTGTGGTATATGGATAACTAAGCTGTTAGTATTTAGTAGTGTGGTATATGGATAACTAAGCTGTTAGTATTTAGTAGTGTGGTATATGGATAACTAAGCTGTTTGTATTTAGTAGTGTGGTATATGGATAACTAAGCTGTTTGTATTTAGTAGTGTGGTATATGGATAATTAAGCTGTTAGTATTTAGTAGTGTGGTATATGGATAACTAGCTGTTAGTATTTAGTAGTGTGGTATATGGATAACTAAGCTGTTTGTATTTAGTAGTGTGGTACATGGATAACTAAGCTGTTTGTATTTAGTAGTGTGGTATATGGATAACTAAGCTGTTTGTATTTAGTAGTGTGGTATATGGATAACTAAGCTGTTTGTTTGTAGTAGTGTGGTATATGGATAACTAAGCTGTTAGTATTTAGTAGTGTGGTATATGGATAACTAAGCTGTTTGTATTTAGTAGTGTGGTATATGGATAACTAAGCTGTTAGTATTTAGTAGTGTGGTATATAGATAACTAAGCTGTTTGTATTTAGTAGTGTGGTATATGGATAACTAAGCTGTTTGTATTTAGTAGTGTGGTATATGGATAACTAAGCTGTTTGTTTGTAGTAGTGTGGTATATGGATAACTAAGCTGTTAGTATTTAGTAGTGTGGTATATGGATAACTAAGCTGTTTGTATTTAGTAGTGTGGTATATGGATAACTAAGCTGTTAGTATTTAGTAGTGTGGTATATAGATAACTAAGCTGTGTGTATTTAGTAGTGTGGTATATGGATAACTAAGCTGTTAGTATTTAGTAGTGTGGTATATGGATAACTAAGCTGTTAGTATTTAGTAGTGTGGTAGATAGATAACTAAGCTGTTTGTATTTAGTAGTGTGGTATATGGATAACTAAGCTGTTTGTATTTAGTAGTGTGGTATATGGATAACTAAGCTGTTTGTATTTAGTAGTGTGGTATATGGATAACTAAGCTGTTAGTATTTAGTAGTGTGGTATATGGATAACTAAGCTGTTAGTATTTAGTAGTGTGGTATATGGATAACTAAGCTGTTAGTATTTAGTAGTGTGGTATATGGATAATTAAGCTGTTAGTATTTAGTAGTGTGGTATATGGATAACTAAGCTGTTTGTTTGTAGTAGTGTGGTATATGGATAACTAAGCTGTTAGTATTTAGTAGTGTGGTATATGGATAACTAAGCTGTTTGTATTTAGTAGTGTGGTATATGGATAACTAAGCTGTTTGTATTTAGTAGTGTGGTATATGGATAACTAAGCTGTTAGTATTTAGTAGTGTGGTATATGGATAACTAAGCTGTTAGTATTTAGTAGTGTGGTATATGGATAACTAAGCTGTTAGTATTTAGTAGTGTGGTATATGGATAACTAAGCTGTTAGTATTTAGTAGTGTGGTATATGGATAACTAAGCTGTTTGTATTTAGTAGTGTGGTATATGGATAACTAAGCTGTTAGTATTTAGTAGTGTGGTATATAGATAACTAAGCTGTTTGTATTTAGTAGTGTGGTATATGGATAACTAAGCTGTTAGTATTTAGTAGTGTGGTATATGGATAACTAAGCTGTTAGTATTTAGTAGTGTGGTAGATAGATAACTAAGCTGTTTGTATTTAGTAGTGTGGTATATGGATAACTAAGCTGTTTGTATTTAGTAGTGTGGTATATGGATAACTAAGCTGTTTGTATTTAGTAGTGTGGTATATGGATAACTAAGCTGTTAGTATTTAGTAGTGTGGTATATGGATAACTAAGCTGTTAGTATTTAGTAGTGTGGTATATGGATAACTAAGCTGTTAGTATTTAGTAGTGTGGTATATGGATAATTAAGCTGTTAGTATTTAGTAGTGTGGTATATGGATAACTAAGCTGTTAGTATTTAGTAGTGTGGTATATGGATAACTAAGCTGTTAGTATTTAGTAGTGTGGTATATGGATAACTAAGCTGTTAGTATTTAGTAGTGTGGTATATGGATAACTAAGCTGTTAGTATTTAGTAGTGTGGTATATGGATAACTAAGCTGTTTGTATTTAGTAGTGTGGTATATGGATAACTAAGCTGTTAGTATTTAGTAGTGTGGTATATAGATAACTAAGCTGTTTGTATTTAGTAGTGTGGTATATGGATAACTAAGCTGTTAGTATTTAGTAGTGTGGTATATGGATAACTAAGCTGTTAGTATTTAGTAGTGTGGTAGATAGATAACTAAGCTGTTTGTATTTAGTAGTGTGGTATATGGATAACTAAGCTGTTTGTATTTAGTAGTGTGGTATATGGATAACTAAGCTGTTTGTATTTAGTAGTGTGGTATATGGATAACTAAGCTGTTAGTATTTAGTAGTGTGGTATATGGATAACTAAGCTGTTAGTATTTAGTAGTGTGGTATATGGATAACTAAGCTGTTAGTATTTAGTAGTGTGGTATATGGATAATTAAGCTGTTAGTATTTAGTAGTGTGGTATATGGATAACTAAGCTGTTAGTATTTAGTAGTGTGGTATATGGATAACTAAGCTGTTAGTATTTAGTAGTGTGGTATATGGATAACTAAGCTGTTTGTATTTAGTAGTGTGGTATATGGATAACTAAGCTGTTAGTATTTAGTAGTGTGGTATATAGATAACTAAGCTGTTTGTATTTAGTAGTGTGGTATATGGATAACTAAGCTGTTAGTATTTAGTAGTGTGGTATATGGATAACTAAGCTGTTAGTATTTAGTAGTGTGGTAGATAGATAACTAAGCTGTTTGTATTTAGTAGTGTGGTATATGGATAACTAAGCTGTTTGTATTTAGTAGTGTGGTATATGGATAACTAAGCTGTTAGTATTTAGTAGTGTGGTATATGGATAACTAAGCTGTTAGTATTTAGTAGTGTGGTATATGGATAACTAAGCTGTTAGTATTTAGTAGTGTGGTATATGGATAACTAAGCTGTTAGTATTTAGTAGTGTGGTATATGGATAACTAAGCTGTTAGTATTTAGTAGTGTGGTATATGGATAACTAAGCTGTTAGTATTTAGTAGTGTGGTATATGGATAATTAAGCTGTTAGTATTTAGTAGTGTGGTATATGGATAACTAAGCTGTTTGTTTGTAGTAGTGTGGTATATGGATAACTAAGCTGTTAGTATTTAGTAGTGTGGTATATGGATAACTAAGCTGTTAGTATTTAGTAGTGTGGTATATGGATAATTAAGCTGTTAGTATTTAGTAGTGTGGTATATGGATAACTAAGCTGTTTGTTTGTAGTAGTGTGGTATATGGATAACTAAGCTGTTAGTATTTAGTAGTGTGGTATATGGATAACTAAGCTGTTAGTATTTAGTAGTGTGGTATATGGATAACTAAGCTGTTAGTATTTAGTAGTGTGGTATATGGATAACTAAGCTGTTAGTATTTAGTAGTGTGGTATATGGATAACTAGCTGTTAGTATTTAGTAGTGTGGTATATGAATAACTAAGCTGTTAGTATTTAGTAGTGTGGTATATGGATAACTAAGCTGTTAGTATTTAGTAGTGTGGTATATGGATAACTAAGCTGTTAGTATTTAGTAGTGTGGTATATGGATAACTAAGCTGTTTGTATTTAGTAGTGTGGTATATGGATAACTAAGCTGTTTGTATTTAGTAGTGTGGTACATGGATAACTAAGCTGTTTGTATTTAGTAGTGTGGTATATGGATAACTAAGCTGTTTGTATTTAGTAGTGTGGTATATGGATAACTAAGCTGTTTGTTTGTAGTAGTGTGGTATATGGATAACTAAGCTGTTAGTATTTAGTAGTGTGGTATATGGATAACTAAGCTGTTAGTATTTAGTAGTGTGGTATATAGATAACTAAGCTGTTTGTATTTAGTAGTGTGGTATATAGATAACTAAGCTGTTTGTATTTAGTAGTGTGGTATATGGATAACTAAGCTGTTTGTATTTAGTAGTGTGGTATATGGATAACTAAGCTGTTTGTTTGTAGTAGTGTGGTATATGGATAACTAAGCTGTTAGTATTTAGTAGTGTGGTATATGGATAACTAAGCTGTTTGTATTTAGTAGTGTGGTATATGGATAACTAAGCTGTTAGTATTTAGTAGTGTGGTATATAGATAACTAAGCTGTTTGTATTTAGTAGTGTGGTATATGGATAACTAAGCTGTTAGTATTTAGTAGTGTGGTATATGGATAACTAAGCTGTTAGTATTTAGTAGTGTGGTAGATAGATAACTAAGCTGTTTGTATTTAGTAGTGTGGTATATGGATAACTAAGCTGTTTGTATTTAGTAGTGTGGTATATGGATAACTAAGCTGTTTGTATTTAGTAGTGTGGTATATGGATAACTAAGCTGTTAGTATTTAGTAGTGTGGTATATGGATAACTAAGCTGTTAGTATTTAGTAGTGTGGTATATGGATAACTAAGCTGTTAGTATTTAGTAGTGTGGTATATGGATAATTAAGCTGTTAGTATTTAGTAGTGTGGTATATGGATAACTAAGCTGTTTGTTTGTAGTAGTGTGGTATATGGATAACTAAGCTGTTAGTATTTAGTAGTGTGGTATATGGATAACTAAGCTGTTTGTATTTAGTAGTGTGGTATATGGATAACTAAGCTGTTTGTATTTAGTAGTGTGGTATATGGATAACTAAGCTGTTTGTATTTAGTAGTGTGGTATATGGATAACTAAGCTGTTTGTTTGTAGTAGTGTGGTATATGGATAACTAAGCTGTTAGTATTTAGTAGTGTGGTATATGGATAACTAAGCTGTTTGTATTTAGTAGTGTGGTATATGGATAACTAAGCTGTTAGTATTTAGTAGTGTGGTATATGGATAACTAAGCTGTTAGTATTTAGTAGTGTGGTATATGGATAACTAAGCTGTTAGTATTTAGTAGTGTGGTATATGGATAACTAAGCTGTTAGTATTTAGTAGTGTGGTATATGGATAATTAAGCTGTTAGTATTTAGTAGTGTGGTATATGGATAACTAAGCTGTTAGTATTTAGTAGTGTGGTATATGGATAACTAAGCTGTTAGTATTTAGTAGTGTGGTATATGAATAACTAAGCTGTTAGTATTTAGTAGTGTGGTATATGGATAACTAAGCTGTTAGTATTTAGTAGTGTGGTATATGGATAACTAAGCTGTTAGTATTTAGTAGTGTGGTATATGGATAACTAAGCTGTTTGTATTTAGTAGTGTGGTATATGGATAACTAAGCTGTTTGTATTTAGTAGTGTGGTATATGGATAATTAAGCTGTTAGTATTTAGTAGTGTGGTATATGGATAACTAGCTGTTAGTATTTAGTAGTGTGGTATATGGATAACTAAGCTGTTTGTATTTAGTAGTGTGGTACATGGATAACTAAGCTGTTTGTATTTAGTAGTGTGGTATATGGATAACTAAGCTGTTTGTATTTAGTAGTGTGGTATATGGATAACTAAGCTGTTTGTTTGTAGTAGTGTGGTATATGGATAACTAAGCTGTTAGTATTTAGTAGTGTGGTATATGGATAACTAAGCTGTTTGTATTTAGTAGTGTGGTATATGGATAACTAAGCTGTTTGTATTTAGTAGTGTGGTATATGGATAACTAAGCTGTTTGTATTTAGTAGTGTGGTATATGGATAACTAAGCTGTTAGTATTTAGTAGTGTGGTATATGGATAACTAAGCTGTTAGTATTTAGTAGTGTGGTATATGGATAACTAAGCTGTTAGTATTTAGTAGTGTGGTATATGGATAATTAAGCTGTTAGTATTTAGTAGTGTGGTATATGGATAACTAAGCTGTTAGTATTTAGTAGTGTGGTATATGGATAACTAAGCTGTTAGTATTTAGTAGTGTGGTATATGGATAACTAAGCTGTTTGTATTTAGTAGTGTGGTATATGGATAACTAAGCTGTTAGTATTTAGTAGTGTGGTATATAGATAACTAAGCTGTTTGTATTTAGTAGTGTGGTATATGGATAACTAAGCTGTTAGTATTTAGTAGTGTGGTATATGGATAACTAAGCTGTTAGTATTTAGTAGTGTGGTAGATAGATAACTAAGCTGTTTGTATTTAGTAGTGTGGTATATGGATAACTAAGCTGTTTGTATTTAGTAGTGTGGTATATGGATAACTAAGCTGTTAGTATTTAGTAGTGTGGTATATGGATAACTAAGCTGTTAGTATTTAGTAGTGTGGTATATGGATAACTAAGCTGTTAGTATTTAGTAGTGTGGTATATGGATAACTAAGCTGTTAGTATTTAGTAGTGTGGTATATGGATAACTAAGCTGTTAGTATTTAGTAGTGTGGTATATGGATAACTAAGCTGTTAGTATTTAGTAGTGTGGTATATGGATAATTAAGCTGTTAGTATTTAGTAGTGTGGTATATGGATAACTAAGCTGTTTGTTTGTAGTAGTGTGGTATATGGATAACTAAGCTGTTAGTATTTAGTAGTGTGGTATATGGATAACTAAGCTGTTAGTATTTAGTAGTGTGGTATATGGATAATTAAGCTGTTAGTATTTAGTAGTGTGGTATATGGATAACTAAGCTGTTTGTTTGTAGTAGTGTGGTATATGGATAACTAAGCTGTTAGTATTTAGTAGTGTGGTATATGGATAACTAAGCTGTTAGTATTTAGTAGTGTGGTATATGGATAACTAAGCTGTTAGTATTTAGTAGTGTGGTATATGGATAACTAAGCTGTTAGTATTTAGTAGTGTGGTATATGGATAACTAGCTGTTAGTATTTAGTAGTGTGGTATATGAATAACTAAGCTGTTAGTATTTAGTAGTGTGGTATATGGATAACTAAGCTGTTAGTATTTAGTAGTGTGGTATATGGATAACTAAGCTGTTAGTATTTAGTAGTGTGGTATATGGATAACTAAGCTGTTTGTATTTAGTAGTGTGGTATATGGATAACTAAGCTGTTTGTATTTAGTAGTGTGGTACATGGATAACTAAGCTGTTTGTATTTAGTAGTGTGGTATATGGATAACTAAGCTGTTTGTATTTAGTAGTGTGGTATATGGATAACTAAGCTGTTTGTTTGTAGTAGTGTGGTATATGGATAACTAAGCTGTTAGTATTTAGTAGTGTGGTATATGGATAACTAAGCTGTTAGTATTTAGTAGTGTGGTATATAGATAACTAAGCTGTTTGTATTTAGTAGTGTGGTATATAGATAACTAAGCTGTTTGTATTTAGTAGTGTGGTATATGGATAACTAAGCTGTTTGTATTTAGTAGTGTGGTATATGGATAACTAAGCTGTTTGTTTGTAGTAGTGTGGTATATGGATAACTAAGCTGTTAGTATTTAGTAGTGTGGTATATGGATAACTAAGCTGTTTGTATTTAGTAGTGTGGTATATGGATAACTAAGCTGTTAGTATTTAGTAGTGTGGTATATAGATAACTAAGCTGTTTGTATTTAGTAGTGTGGTATATGGATAACTAAGCTGTTAGTATTTAGTAGTGTGGTATATGGATAACTAAGCTGTTAGTATTTAGTAGTGTGGTAGATAGATAACTAAGCTGTTTGTATTTAGTAGTGTGGTATATGGATAACTAAGCTGTTTGTATTTAGTAGTGTGGTATATGGATAACTAAGCTGTTTGTATTTAGTAGTGTGGTATATGGATAACTAAGCTGTTAGTATTTAGTAGTGTGGTATATGGATAACTAAGCTGTTAGTATTTAGTAGTGTGGTATATGGATAACTAAGCTGTTAGTATTTAGTAGTGTGGTATATGGATAATTAAGCTGTTAGTATTTAGTAGTGTGGTATATGGATAACTAAGCTGTTTGTTTGTAGTAGTGTGGTATATGGATAACTAAGCTGTTAGTATTTAGTAGTGTGGTATATGGATAACTAAGCTGTTTGTATTTAGTAGTGTGGTATATGGATAACTAAGCTGTTTGTATTTAGTAGTGTGGTATATGGATAACTAAGCTGTTTGTATTTAGTAGTGTGGTATATGGATAACTAAGCTGTTTGTTTGTAGTAGTGTGGTATATGGATAACTAAGCTGTTAGTATTTAGTAGTGTGGTATATGGATAACTAAGCTGTTTGTATTTAGTAGTGTGGTATATGGATAACTAAGCTGTTAGTATTTAGTAGTGTGGTATATGGATAACTAAGCTGTTAGTATTTAGTAGTGTGGTATATGGATAACTAAGCTGTTAGTATTTAGTAGTGTGGTATATGGATAACTAAGCTGTTAGTATTTAGTAGTGTGGTATATGGATAATTAAGCTGTTAGTATTTAGTAGTGTGGTATATGGATAACTAAGCTGTTAGTATTTAGTAGTGTGGTATATGGATAACTAAGCTGTTAGTATTTAGTAGTGTGGTATATGAATAACTAAGCTGTTAGTATTTAGTAGTGTGGTATATGGATAACTAAGCTGTTAGTATTTAGTAGTGTGGTATATGGATAACTAAGCTGTTAGTATTTAGTAGTGTGGTATATGGATAACTAAGCTGTTTGTATTTAGTAGTGTGGTATATGGATAACTAAGCTGTTTGTATTTAGTAGTGTGGTATATGGATAATTAAGCTGTTAGTATTTAGTAGTGTGGTATATGGATAACTAGCTGTTAGTATTTAGTAGTGTGGTATATGGATAACTAAGCTGTTTGTATTTAGTAGTGTGGTACATGGATAACTAAGCTGTTTGTATTTAGTAGTGTGGTATATGGATAACTAAGCTGTTTGTATTTAGTAGTGTGGTATATGGATAACTAAGCTGTTTGTTTGTAGTAGTGTGGTATATGGATAACTAAGCTGTTAGTATTTAGTAGTGTGGTATATGGATAACTAAGCTGTTTGTATTTAGTAGTGTGGTATATGGATAACTAAGCTGTTAGTATTTAGTAGTGTGGTATATAGATAACTAAGCTGTTTGTATTTAGTAGTGTGGTATATGGATAACTAAGCTGTTTGTATTTAGTAGTGTGGTATATGGATAACTAAGCTGTTTGTTTGTAGTAGTGTGGTATATGGATAACTAAGCCGTTAGTATTTAGTAGTGTGGTATATGGATAACTAAGCTGTTTGTATTTAGTAGTGTGGTATATGGATAACTAAGCTGTTAGTATTTAGTAGTGTGGTATATAGATAACTAAGCTGTTTGTATTTAGTAGTGTGGTATATGGATAACTAAGCTGTTAGTATTTAGTAGTGTGGTATATGGATAACTAAGCTGTTAGTATTTAGTAGTGTGGTAGATAGATAACTAAGCTGTTTGTATTTAGTAGTGTGGTATATGGATAACTAAGCTGTTTGTATTTAGTAGTGTGGTATATGGATAACTAAGCTGTTTGTATTTAGTAGTGTGGTATATGGATAACTAAGCTGTTAGTATTTAGTAGTGTGGTATATGGATAACTAAGCTGTTAGTATTTAGTAGTGTGATATATGGATAACTAAGCTGTTAGTATTTAGTAGTGTGGTATATGGATAACTAAGCTGTTAGTATTTAGTAGTGTGGTATATGGATAATTAAGCTGTTAGTATTTAGTAGTGTGGTATATGGATAACTAAGCTGTTTGTTTGTAGTAGTGTGGTATATGGATAACTAAGCTGTTAGTATTTAGTAGTGTGGTATATGGATAACTAAGCTGTTTGTATTTAGTAGTGTGGTATATGGATAACTAAGCTGTTTGTATTTAGTAGTGTGGTATATGGATAACTAAGCTGTTTGTATTTAGTAGTGTGGTATATGGATAACTAAGCTGTTAGTATTTAGTAGTGTGGTATATGGATAACTAAGCTGTTAGTATTTAGTAGTGTGGTATATGGATAACTAAGCTGTTAGTATTTAGTAGTGTGGTATATGGATAATTAAGCTGTTAGTATTTAGTAGTGTGGTATATGGATAACTAAGCTGTTTGTTTGTAGTAGTGTGGTATATGGATAACTAAGCTGTTAGTATTTAGTAGTGTGGTATATGGATAACTAAGCTGTTAGTATTTAGTAGTGTGGTATATGGATAACTAAGCTGTTAGTATTTAGTAGTGTGGTATATGGATAACTAAGCTGTTAGTATTTAGTAGTGTGGTATATGGATAACTAAGCTGTTAGTATTTAGTAGTGTGGTATATGGATAACTAGCTGTTAGTATTTAGTAGTGTGGTATATGAATAACTAAGCTGTTAGTATTTAGTAGTGTGGTATATGGATAACTAAGCTGTTAGTATTTAGTAGTGTGGTATATGGATAACTAAGCTGTTAGTATTTAGTAGTGTGGTATATGGATAACTAAGCTGTTAGTATTTAGTAGTGTGGTATATGGATAACTAAGCTGTTAGTATTTAGTAGTGTGGTATATGGATAACTAGCTGTTAGTATTTAGTAGTGTGGTATATGGATAACTAAGCTGTTAGTATTTAGTAGTGTGGTATATGGATAACTAAGCTGTTAGTATTTAGTAGTGTGGTATATGGATAACTAAGCTGTTAGTATTTAGTAGTGTGGTATATGGATAACTAAGCTGTTAGTATTTAGTAGTGTGGTATATAGATAACTAAGCTGTTTGTATTTAGTAGTGTGGTATACGGATAACTAAGCTGTTAGTATTTAGTAGTGTGGTATATGGATAACTAAGCTGTTAGTATTTAGTAGTGTGGTAGATAGATAACTAAGCTGTTTGTATTTAGTAGTGTGGTATATGGATAACTAAGCTGTTTGTATTTAGTAGTGTGGTATATGGATAACTAAGCTGTTTGTATTTAGTAGTGTGGTATATGGATAACTAAGCTGTTTGTATTTAGTAGTGTGGTATATGGATAACTAAGCTGTTAGTATTTAGTAGTGTGGTATATGGATAACTAAGCTGTTAGTATTTAGTAGTGTGGTATATGGATAACTAAGCTGTTAGTATTTAGTAGTGTGGTATATGGATAATTAAGCTGTTAGTATTTAGTAGTGTGGTATATGGATAACTAAGCTGTTTGTTTGTAGTAGTGTGGTATATGGATAACTAAGCTGTTAGTATTTAGTAGTGTGGTATATGGATAACTAAGCTGTTTGTATTTAGTAGTGTGGTATATGGATAACTAAGCTGTTTGTATTTAGTAGTGTGGTATATGGATAACTAAGCTGTTAGTATTTAGTAGTGTGGTATATGGATAACTAAGCTGTTAGTATTTAGTAGTGTGGTATATGGATAACTAAGCTGTTAGTATTTAGTAGTGTGGTATATGGATAATTAAGCTGTTAGTATTTAGTAGTGTGGTATATGGATAACTA
Source organism: Salvelinus alpinus (assembly GCF_045679555.1). NCBI lineage: Eukaryota > Metazoa > Chordata > Actinopteri > Salmoniformes > Salmonidae > Salvelinus > Salvelinus alpinus. The sequence goes on along the minus strand of NC_092099.1, from coordinate 41,179,938 downwards.
AGCTGTTTGTTTGTAGTAGTGTGGTATATGGATAACTAAGCTGTTAGTATTTAGTAGTGTTGTATATGGATAACTAAGCTGTTAGTATTTAGTAGTGTGGTATATGGATAACTAAGCTGTTAGTATTTAGTAGTGTGGTATATGGATAACTAAGCTGTTAGTATTTAGTAGTGTGGTATATGGATAACTAAGCTGTTAGTATTTAGTAGTGTGGTATATGGATAACTAAGCTGTTAGTATTTAGTAGTGTGGTATATGGATAACTAAGCTGTTTGTATTTAGTAGTGTGGTATATGGATAACTAAGCTGTTTGTATTTAGTAGTGTGGTATATGGATAACTAAGCTGTTTGTATTTAGTAGTGTGGTATATGGATAACTAAGCTGTTTGTATTTAGTAGTGTGGTATATGGATAACTAAGCTGTTTGTATTTAGTAGTGTGGTATATGGATAACTAAGCTGTTAGTATTTAGTAGTGTGGTATATGGATAACTAAGCTGTTAGTATTTAGTAGTGTGGTATATGGATAACTAAGCTGTTTGTATTTAGTAGTGTGGTATATGGATAACTAAGCTGTTAGTATTTAGTATTGTGGTATATGGATAACTAAGCTGTTAGTATTTAGTAGTGTGGTATATGGATAACTAAGCTGTTAGTATTTAGTAGTGTGGTATATGGATAACTAAGCTGTTTGTATTTAGTAGTGTGGTATATGGATAACTAAGCTGTTTGTATTTAGTAGTGTGGTATATGGATAACTAAGCTGTTTCTATTTAGTAGTGTGGTATATGGATAACTAAGCTGTTTGTATTTAGTAGTGTGGTAAATGGATAACTAAGCTGTTAGTATTTAGTAGTGTGGTATATGGATAACTAAGCTGTTTGTATTTAGTAGTGTGGTATATGGATAACTAAGCTGTTTGTATTTAGTAGTGTGGTATATGGATAACTAAGCTGTTTGTATTTAGTAGTATGGTATATGGATAACTAAGCTGTTTGTATTTAGTAGTGTGGTATATAGATAACTAAGCTGTTAGTATTTAGTAGTGTGGTATATGGATAACTAAGCTGTTTGTATTTAGTAGTGTGGTATATGGATAACTAAGCTGTTAGTATTTAGTGGTGTGGTATATGGATAATTAAGCTGTTAGTATTTAGTAGTGTGGTATATGGATAACTAGCTGTTAGTATTTAGTAGTGTGGTATATGAATAACTAAGCTGTTAGTATTTAGTAGTGTGGTATATGGATAACTAAGCTGTTAGTATTTAGTAGTGTGGTATATGGATAACTAAGCTGTTAGTATTTAGTAGTGTGGTATATGGATAACTAAGCTGTTAGTATTTAGTAGTGTGGTATATGGATAACTAAGCTGTTAGTATTTAGTAGTGTGGTATATGGATAACTAGCTGTTAGTATTTAGTAGTGTGGTATATGGATAACTAAGCTGTTAGTATTTAGTAGTGTGGTATATGGATAACTAAGCTGTTAGTATTTAGTAGTGTGGTATATGGATAACTAAGCTGTTAGTATTTAGTAGGGTGGTATATGGATAACTAAGCTGTTTGTATTTAGTAGTGTGGTATATGGATAACTAAGCTGTTTGTATTTAGTAGTGTGGTATATGGATAACTAAGCTGTTTGTATTTAGTAGTGTGGTATATGGATAACTAAGCTGTTTGTATTTAGTAGTGTGGTATATGGATAACTAAGCTGTTAGTATTTAGTAGTGTGGTATATGGATAACTAAGCTGTTAGTATTTAGTAGTGTGGTATATGGATAACTAAGCTGTTAGTATTTAGTAGTGTGGTATATGGATAATTAAGCTGTTAGTATTTAGTAGTGTGGTATATGGATAACTAAGCTGTTTGTTTGTAGTAGTGTGGTATATGGATAACTAAGCTGTTAGTATTTAGTAGTGTGGTATATGGATAACTAAGCTGTTTGTATTTAGTAGTGTGGTATATGGATAACTAAGCTGTTTGTATTTAGTAGTGTGGTATATGGATAACTAAGCTGTTAGTATTTAGTAGTGTGGTATATGGATAACTAAGCTGTTAGTATTTAGTAGTGTGGTATATGGATAACTAAGCTGTTAGTATTTAGTAGTGTGGTATATGGATAATTAAGCTGTTAGTATTTAGTAGTGTGGTATATGGATAACTAAGCTGTTTGTTTGTAGTAGTGTGGTATATGGATAACTAAGCTGTTAGTATTTAGTAGTGTGGTATATGGATAACTAAGCTGTTAGTATTTAGTAGTGTGGTATATGGATAACTAAGCTGTTAGTATTTAGTAGTGTGGTATATGGATAACTAAGCTGTTAGTATTTAGTAGTGTGGTATATGGATAACTAGCTGTTAGTATTTAGTAGTGTGGTATATGAATAACTAAGCTGTTAGTATTTAGTAGTGTGGTATATGGATAACTAAGCTGTTAGTATTTAGTAGTGTGGTATATGGATAACTAAGCTGTTAGTATTTAGTAGTGTGGTATATGGATAACTAAGCTGTTAGTATTTAGTAGTGTGGTATATGGTTACTAAGCTGTTAGTATTTAGTAGTGTGGTATATGGATAACTAGCTGTTAGTATTTAGTAGTGTGGTATATGGATAACTAAGCTGTTAGTATTTAGTAGTGTGGTATATGGATAACTAAGCTGTTAGTATTTAGTAGTGTGGTATATGGATAACTAAGCTGTTAGTATTTAGTAGTGTGGTATATGGATAACTAAGCTGTTTGTATTTAGTAGTGTGGTATATGGATAACTAAGCTGTTTGTATTTAGTAGTGTGGTATATGGATAACTAAGCTGTTTGTATTTAGTAGTGTGGTATATGGATAACTAAGCTGTTTGTATTTAGTAGTGTGGTATATGGATAACTAAGCTGTTAGTATTTAGTAGTGTGGTATATGGATAACTAAGCTGTTAGTATTTAGTAGTGTGGTATATGGATAACTAAGCTGTTTGTATTTAGTAGTGTGGTATATGGATAACTAAGCTGTTAGTATTTAGTAGTGTGGTATATGGATAACTAAGCTGTTAGTATTTAGTAGTGTGGTATATGGATAACTAAGCTGTTAGTATTTAGTAGTGTGGTATATGGATAACTAAGCTGTTTGTATTTAGTAGTGTGGTATATGGATAACTAAGCTGTTTGTATTTAGTAGTGTGGTATATGGATAACTAAGCTGTTTCTATTTAGTAGTGTGGTATATGGATAACTAAGCTGTTTGTATTTAGTAGTGTGGTAAATGGATAACTAAGCTGTTAGTATTTAGTAGTGTGGTATATGGATAACTAAGCTGTTTGTATTTAGTAGTGTGGTATATGGATAACTAAGCTGTTTGTATTTAGTAGTGTGGTATATGGATAACTAAGCTGTTTGTATTTAGTAGTATGGTATATGGATAACTAAGCTGTTTGTATTTAGTAGTGTGGTATATAGATAACTAAGCTGTTAGTATTTAGTAGTGTGGTATATGGATAACTAAGCTGTTTGTATTTAGTAGTGTGGTATATGGATAACTAAGCTGTTAGTATTTAGTGGTGTGGTATATGGATAACTAAGCTGTTTGTATTTAGTAGTGTGGTATATGGATAACTAAGCTGTTTGTATTTAGTAGTGTGGTATATGGATAACTAAGCTGTTTGTATTTAGTAGTGTGGTATATGGATAACTAAGCTGTTTTTATTTAGTAGTGTGGTATATGGATAACTAAGCTGTTTGTATTTAGTAGTGTGGTATATGGATAACTAAGCTGTTTGTATTTAGTAGTGTGGTATATGGATAATTAAGCTGTTAGTATTTAGTAGTGTGGTATATGGATAACTAGCTGTTAGTATTTAGTAGTGTGGTATATGAATAACTAAGCTGTTAGTATTTAGTAGTGTGGTATATGGATAACTAAGCTGTTAGTATTTAGTAGTGTGGTATATGGATAACTAAGCTGTTAGTATTTAGTAGTGTGGTATATGGATAACTAAGCTGTTAGTATTTAGTAGTGTGGTATATGGATAACTAAGCTGTTAGTATTTAGTAGTGTGGTATATGGATAACTAGCTGTTAGTATTTAGTAGTGTGGTATATGGATAACTAAGCTGTTAGTATTTAGTAGTGTGGTATATGGATAACTAAGCTGTTAGTATTTAGTAGTGTGGTATATGGATAACTAAGCTGTTAGTATTTAGTAGTGTGGTATATGGATAACTAAGCTGTTTGTATTTAGTAGTGTGGTATATGGATAACTAAGCTGTTTGTATTTAGTAGTGTGGTATATGGATAACTAAGCTGTTTGTATTTAGTAGTGTGGTATATGGATAACTAAGCTGTTAGTATTTAGTAGTGTGGTATATGGATAACTAAGCTGTTAGTATTTAGTAGTGTGGTATATGGATAACTAAGCTGTTTGTATTTAGTAGTGTGGTATATGGATAACTAAGCTGTTAGTATTTAGTAGTGTGGTATATGGATAACTAAGCTGTTAGTATTTAGTAGTGTGGTATATGGATAACTAAGCTGTTAGTATTTAGTAGTGTGGTATATGGATAACTAAGCTGTTTCTATTTAGTAGTGTGGTATATGGATAACTAAGCTGTTAGTATTTAGTAGTGTGGTAAATGGATAACTAAGCTGTTTGTATTTAGTAGTGTGGTATATGGATAACTAAGCTGTTTGTATTTAGTAGTGTGGTATATGGATAACTAAGCTGTTTGTATTTAGTAGTGTGGTATATGGATAACTAAGCTGTTTGTATTTAGTAGTATGGTATATGGATAACTAAGCTGTTTGTATTTAGTAGTGTGGTATATAGATAACTAAGCTGTTTGTATTTAGTAGTGTGGTATATGGATAACTAAGCTGTTTGTATTTAGTAGTGTGGTACATGGATAACTAAGCTGTTTGTATTTAGTAGTGTGGTATATGGATAACTAAGCTGTTTGTATTTAGTAGTGTGGTATATGGATAACTAAGCTGTTTGTATTTAGTATTGTGGTATATGGATAACTAAGCTGTTTGTATTTAGTAGTGTGGTATATGGATAACTAAGCTGTTTTTATTTAGTAGTGTGGTATATGGATAACTAAGCTGTTTGTATTTAGTAGTGTGGTATATGGATAACTAAGCTGTTTGTATTTAGTAGTGTGGTATATGGATAATTAAGCTGTTAGTATTTAGTAGTGTGGTATATGGATAACTAAGCTGTTTGTATTTAGTAGTGTGGTATATGGATAACTAAGCTGTTTGTATTTAGTAGTGTGGTATATGGATAACTAAGCTGTTTGTATTTAGTAGTGTGGTATATGGATAACTAAGCTGTTTGTATTTAGTAGTGTGGTATATGGATAACTAAGCTGTTTGTATTTAGTAGTGTGGTATATGGATAACTAAGCTGTTTGTATTTAGTAGTGTGGTATATGGATAACTAAGCTGTTTGTATTTAGTAGTGTGGTATATGGATAACTAAGCTGTTAGTATTTAGTAGTGTGGTATATGGATAACTAAGCTGTTTGTATTTAGTAGTGTGGTATATGGATAACTAAGCTGTTTGTATTTAGTAGTGTGGTATATAGATAACTAAGCTGTTTGTATTTAGTAGTGTGGTATATGGATAACTAAGCTGTTAGTATTTAGTAGTGTGGTATATGGATAACTGAGCTGTTTGTATTTAGTAGTGTGGTATATGGATAACTAAGCTGTTAGTATTTAGTAGTGTGGTATATGGATAACTAAGCTGTTAGTATTTAGTAGTGTGGTATATGGATAACTAAGCTGTTAGTATTTAGTAGTGTGATATATGGATAACTAAGCTGTTAGTATTTAGTAGTGTGGTATATGGATAACTAAGCTGTTAGTATTTAGTAGTGTGGTATATGGATAACTAAGCTGTTAGTATTTAGTAGTGTGGTATATGGATAACTAAGCTGTTAGTATTTAGTAGTGTGGTATATAGATAACTAAGCTGTTTGTATTTAGTAGTGTGGTATATAGATAACTAAGCTGTTTGTATTTAGTAGTGTGGTATATGGATAACTAAGCTGTTTGTATTTAGTAGTGTGGTATATGGATAACTAAGCTGTTAGTATTTAGTAGTGTGGTATATGGATAACTAAGCTGTTTGTATTTAGTAGTGTGGTATATGGATAACTAAGCTGTTAGTATTTAGTAGTGTGGTATATGAATAACTAAGCTGTTAGTATTTAGTAGTGTGGTATATGGATAACTAAGCTGTTAGTATTTAGTAGTGTGGTATATGAATAGCTAAGCTGTTAGTATTTAGTAGTGTGGTATATGGATAACTAAGCTGTTAGTATTTAGTAGTGTGGTATATGGATAACTAGCTGTTAGTATTTAGTAGTGTGTTATATGGATAACTAAGCTGTTAGTATTTAGTAGTGTGGTATATGGATAACTAAGCTGTTAGTATTTAGTAGTGTGGTATATGGATAACTAGCTGTTAGTATTTAGTAGTGTGTTATATGGATAACTAAGCTGTTAGTATTTAGTAGTGTGGTATATGGATAACTAAGCTGTTAGTATTTAGTAGTGTGGTATATGGATAACTAAGCTGTTAGTATTTAGTAGTGTGGTATATGGATAACTAAGCTGTTTGTATTTAGTAGTGTGGTATATGGATAACTAAGCTGTTAGTATTTAGTAGTGTGGTATATGGATAACTAAGCTGTTAGTATTTAGTAGTGTGGTATATGGATAACTAAGCTGTTTGTATTTAGTAGTGTGGTATATGGATAACTAAGCTGTTAGTATTTAGTAGTGTGGTATATGGATAACTAAGCTGTTAGTATTTAGTAGTGTGGTATATGGATAACTAAGCTGTTAGTATTTAGTAGTGTGGTATATGGATAACTAAGCTGTTTGTATTTAGTAGTGTGGTATATGGATAACTAAGCTGTTTGTATTTAGTAGTGTGGTATATGGATAACTAAGCTGTTTGTATTTAGTAGTGTGGTATATGGATAACTAAGCTGTTAGTATTTAGTAGTGTGGTATATGGATAACTAAGCTGTTAGTATTTAGTAGTGTGGTATATGGATAACTAAGCTGTTAGTATTTAGTAGTGTGGTATATGGATAACTAAGCTGTTTGTATTTAGTAGTGTGGTATATGGATAACTAAGCTGTTTGTATTTAGTAGTGTGGTATATGGATAACTAAGCTGTTTCTATTTAGTAGTGTGGTATATGGATAACTAAGCTGTTTGTATTTAGTAGTGTGGTAAATGGATAACTAAGCTGTTAGTATTTAGTAGTGTGGTATATGGATAACTAAGCTGTTTGTATTTAGTAGTGTGGTATATGGATAACTAAGCTGTTTGTATTTAGTAGTGTGGTATATGGATAACTAAGCTGTTTGTATTTAGTAGTATGGTATATGGATAACTAAGCTGTTTGTATTTAGTAGTGTGGTATATAGATAACTAAGCTGTTAGTATTTAGTAGTGTGGTATATGGATAACTAAGCTGTTTGTATTTAGTAGTGTGGTATATGGATAACTAAGCTGTTAGTATTTAGTGGTGTGGTATATGGATAATTAAGCTGTTAGTATTTAGTAGTGTGGTATATGGATAACTAGCTGTTAGTATTTAGTAGTGTGGTATATGAATAACTAAGCTGTTAGTATTTAGTAGTGTGGTATATGGATAACTAAGCTGTTAGTATTTAGTAGTGTGGTATATGGATAACTAAGCTGTTAGTATTTAGTAGTGTGGTATATGGATAACTAAGCTGTTAGTATTTAGTAGTGTGGTATATGGATAACTAAGCTGTTAGTATTTAGTAGTGTGGTATATGGATAACTAGCTGTTAGTATTTAGTAGTGTGGTATATGGATAACTAAGCTGTTAGTATTTAGTAGTGTGGTATATGGATAACTAAGCTGTTAGTATTTAGTAGTGTGGTATATGGATAACTAAGCTGTTAGTATTTAGTAGGGTGGTATATGGATAACTAAGCTGTTTGTATTTAGTAGTGTGGTATATGGATAACTAAGCTGTTTGTATTTAGTAGTGTGGTATATGGATAACTAAGCTGTTTGTATTTAGTAGTGTGGTATATGGATAACTAAGCTGTTTGTATTTAGTAGTGTGGTATATGGATAACTAAGCTGTTAGTATTTAGTAGTGTGGTATATGGATAACTAAGCTGTTAGTATTTAGTAGTGTGGTATATGGATAACTAAGCTGTTAGTATTTAGTAGTGTGGTATATGGATAATTAAGCTGTTAGTATTTAGTAGTGTGGTATATGGATAACTAAGCTGTTTGTTTGTAGTAGTGTGGTATATGGATAACTAAGCTGTTAGTATTTAGTAGTGTGGTATATGGATAACTAAGCTGTTTGTATTTAGTAGTGTGGTATATGGATAACTAAGCTGTTTGTATTTAGTAGTGTGGTATATGGATAACTAAGCTGTTAGTATTTAGTAGTGTGGTATATGGATAACTAAGCTGTTAGTATTTAGTAGTGTGGTATATGGATAACTAAGCTGTTAGTATTTAGTAGTGTGGTATATGGATAACTAAGCTGTTAGTATTTAGTAGTGTGGTATATGGATAATTAAGCTGTTAGTATTTAGTAGTGTGGTATATGGATAACTAAGCTGTTTGTTTGTAGTAGTGTGGTATATGGATAACTAAGCTGTTAGTATTTAGTAGTGTGGTATATGGATAACTAAGCTGTTAGTATTTAGTAGTGTGGTATATGGATAACTAAGCTGTTAGTATTTAGTAGTGTGGTATATGGATAACTAAGCTGTTAGTATTTAGTAGTGTGGTATATGGATAACTAGCTGTTAGTATTTAGTAGTGTGGTATATGAATAACTAAGCTGTTAGTATTTAGTAGTGTGGTATATGGATAACTAAGCTGTTAGTATTTAGTAGTGTGGTATATGGATAACTAAGCTGTTAGTATTTAGTAGTGTGGTATATGGATAACTAAGCTGTTAGTATTTAGTAGTGTGGTATATGGTTACTAAGCTGTTAGTATTTAGTAGTGTGGTATATGGATAACTAGCTGTTAGTATTTAGTAGTGTGGTATATGGATAACTAAGCTGTTAGTATTTAGTAGTGTGGTATATGGATAACTAAGCTGTTAGTATTTAGTAGTGTGGTATATGGATAACTAAGCTGTTAGTATTTAGTAGTGTGGTATATGGATAACTAAGCTGTTTGTATTTAGTAGTGTGGTATATGGATAACTAAGCTGTTTGTATTTAGTAGTGTGGTATATGGATAACTAAGCTGTTTGTATTTAGTAGTGTGGTATATGGATAACTAAGCTGTTTGTATTTAGTAGTGTGGTATATGGATAACTAAGCTGTTAGTATTTAGTAGTGTGGTATATGGATAACTAAGCTGTTAGTATTTAGTAGTGTGGTATATGGATAACTAAGCTGTTTGTATTTAGTAGTGTGGTATATGGATAACTAAGCTGTTAGTATTTAGTAGTGTGGTATATGGATAACTAAGCTGTTAGTATTTAGTAGTGTGGTATATGGATAACTAAGCTGTTAGTATTTAGTAGTGTGGTATATGGATAACTAAGCTGTTTGTATTTAGTAGTGTGGTATATGGATAACTAAGCTGTTTGTATTTAGTAGTGTGGTATATGGATAACTAAGCTGTTTCTATTTAGTAGTGTGGTATATGGATAACTAAGCTGTTTGTATTTAGTAGTGTGGTAAATGGATAACTAAGCTGTTAGTATTTAGTAGTGTGGTATATGGATAACTAAGCTGTTTGTATTTAGTAGTGTGGTATATGGATAACTAAGCTGTTTGTATTTAGTAGTGTGGTATATGGATAACTAAGCTGTTTGTATTTAGTAGTATGGTATATGGATAACTAAGCTGTTTGTATTTAGTAGTGTGGTATATAGATAACTAAGCTGTTAGTATTTAGTAGTGTGGTATATGGATAACTAAGCTGTTTGTATTTAGTAGTGTGGTATATGGATAACTAAGCTGTTAGTATTTAGTGGTGTGGTATATGGATAACTAAGCTGTTTGTATTTAGTAGTGTGGTATATGGATAACTAAGCTGTTTGTATTTAGTAGTGTGGTATATGGATAACTAAGCTGTTTGTATTTAGTAGTGTGGTATATGGATAACTAAGCTGTTTTTATTTAGTAGTGTGGTATATGGATAACTAAGCTGTTTGTATTTAGTAGTGTGGTATATGGATAACTAAGCTGTTTGTATTTAGTAGTGTGGTATATGGATAATTAAGCTGTTAGTATTTAGTAGTGTGGTATATGGATAACTAGCTGTTAGTATTTAGTAGTGTGGTATATGAATAACTAAGCTGTTAGTATTTAGTAGTGTGGTATATGGATAACTAAGCTGTTAGTATTTAGTAGTGTGGTATATGGATAACTAAGCTGTTAGTATTTAGTAGTGTGGTATATGGATAACTAAGCTGTTAGTATTTAGTAGTGTGGTATATGGATAACTAAGCTGTTAGTATTTAGTAGTGTGGTATATGGATAACTAGCTGTTAGTATTTAGTAGTGTGGTATATGGATAACTAAGCTGTTAGTATTTAGTAGTGTGGTATATGGATAACTAAGCTGTTAGTATTTAGTAGTGTGGTATATGGATAACTAAGCTGTTAGTATTTAGTAGTGTGGTATATGGATAACTAAGCTGTTTGTATTTAGTAGTGTGGTATATGGATAACTAAGCTGTTTGTATTTAGTAGTGTGGTATATGGATAACTAAGCTGTTAGTATTTAGTAGTGTGGTATATGGATAACTAAGCTGTTAGTATTTAGTAGTGTGGTATATGGATAACTAAGCTGTTTGTATTTAGTAGTGTGGTATATGGATAACTAAGCTGTTAGTATTTAGTAGTGTGGTATATGGATAACTAAGCTGTTAGTATTTAGTAGTGTGGTATATGGATAACTAAGCTGTTAGTATTTAGTAGTGTGGTATATGGATAACTAAGCTGTTTCTATTTAGTAGTGTGGTATATGGATAACTAAGCTGTTTCTATTTAGTAGTGTGGTAAATGGATAACTAAGCTGTTTGTATTTAGTAGTGTGGTAAATGGATAACTAAGCTGTTAGTATTTAGTAGTGTGGTATATGGATAACTAAGCTGTTTGTATTTAGTAGTGTGGTATATGGATAACTAAGCTGTTTGTATTTAGTAGTGTGGTATATGGATAACTAAGCTGTTTGTATTTAGTAGTATGGTATATGGATAACTAAGCTGTTTGTATTTAGTAGTGTGGTATATAGATAACTAAGCTGTTTGTATTTAGTAGTGTGGTACATGGATAACTAAGCTGTTTGTATTTAGTAGTGTGGTATATGGATAACTAAGCTGTTTGTATTTAGTAGTGTGGTATATGGATAACTAAGCTGTTTGTATTTAGTATTGTGGTATATGGATAACTAAGCTGTTTGTATTTAGTATTGTGGTATATGGATAACTAAGCTGTTTGTATTTAGTAGTGTGGTATATGGATAACTAAGCTGTTTTTATTTAGTAGTGTGGTATATGGATAACTAAGCTGTTTGTATTTAGTAGTGTGGTATATGGATAACTAAGCTGTTTGTATTTAGTAGTGTGGTATATGGATAATTAAGCTGTTAGTATTTAGTAGTGTGGTATATGGATAACTAAGCTGTTTGTATTTAGTAGTGTGGTATATGGATAACTAAGCTGTTTGTATTTAGTAGTGTGGTATATGGATAACTAAGCTGTTTGTATTTAGTAGTGTGGTATATGGATAACTAAGCTGTTTGTATTTAGTAGTGTGGTATATGGATAACTAAGCTGTTTGTATTTAGTAGTGTGGTATATGGATAACTAAGCTGTTTGTATTTAGTAGTGTGGTATATGGATAACTAAGCTGTTTGTATTTAGTAGTGTGGTATATGGATAACTAAGCTGTTAGTATTTAGTAGTGTGGTATATGGATAACTAAGCTGTTTGTATTTAGTAGTGTGGTATATGGATAACTAAGCTGTTTGTATTTAGTAGTGTGGTATATAGATAACTAAGCTGTTTGTATTTAGTAGTGTGGTATATGGATAACTAAGCTGTTAGTATTTAGTAGTGTGGTATATGGATAACTGAGCTGTTTGTATTTAGTAGTGTGGTATATGGATAACTAAGCTGTTAGTATTTAGTAGTGTGGTATATGGATAACTAAGCTGTTAGTATTTAGTAGTGTGGTATATGGATAACTAAGCTGTTAGTATTTAGTAGTGTGATATATGGATAACTAAGCTGTTAGTATTTAGTAGTGTGGTATATGGATAACTAAGCTGTTAGTATTTAGTAGTGTGGTATATGGATAACTAAGCTGTTAGTATTTAGTAGTGTGGTATATGGATAACTAAGCTGTTAGTATTTAGTAGTGTGGTATATAGATAACTAAGCTGTTTGTATTTAGTAGTGTGGTATATAGATAACTAAGCTGTTTGTATTTAGTAGTGTGGTATATGGATAACTAAGCTGTTTGTATTTAGTAGTGTGGTATATGGATAACTAAGCTGTTAGTATTTAGTAGTGTGGTATATGGATAACTAAGCTGTTTGTATTTAGTAGTGTGGTATATGGATAACTAAGCTGTTAGTATTTAGTAGTGTGGTATATGAATAACTAAGCTGTTAGTATTTAGTAGTGTGGTATATGGATAACTAAGCTGTTAGTATTTAGTAGTGTGGTATATGAATAGCTAAGCTGTTAGTATTTAGTAGTGTGGTATATGGATAACTAAGCTGTTAGTATTTAGTAGTGTGGTATATGGATAACTAGCTGTTAGTATTTAGTAGTGTGTTATATGGATAACTAAGCTGTTAGTATTTAGTAGTGTGGTATATGGATAACTAAGCTGTTAGTATTTAGTAGTGTGGTATATGGATAACTAGCTGTTAGTATTTAGTAGTGTGTTATATGGATAACTAAGCTGTTAGTATTTAGTAGTGTGGTATATGGATAACTAAGCTGTTAGTATTTAGTAGTGTGGTATATGGATAACTAAGCTGTTAGTATTTAGTAGTGTGGTATATGGATAACTAAGCTGTTTGTATTTAGTAGTGTGGTATATGGATAACTAAGCTGTTTGTATTTAGTAGTGTGGTATATGGATAACTAAGCTGTTTGTATTTAGTAGTGTGGTATATGGATAACTAAGCTGTTTGTATTTAGTAGTGTGGTATATGGATAACTAAGCTGTTAGTATTTAGTAGTGTGGTATATGGATAACTAAGCTGTTAGTATTTAGTAGTGTGGTATATGGATAACTAAGCTGTTAGTATTTAGTAGTGTGGTATATGGATAACTAAGCTGTTTGTATTTAGTAGTGTGGTATATGGATAACTAAGCTGTTAGTATTTAGTAGTGTGGTATATGGATAACTAAGCTGTTAGTATTTAGTAGTGTGGTATATGGATAACTAAGCTGTTAGTATTTAGTAGTGTGGTATATGGATAACTAAGCTGTTTGTATTTAGTAGTGTGGTATATGGATAACTAAGCTGTTTGTATTTAGTAGTGTGGTATATGGATAACTAAGCTGTTTGTATTTAGTAGTGTGGTATATGGATAACTAAGCTGTTTGTATTTAGTAGTGTGGTATATGGATAACTAAGCTGTTATTATTTAGTAGTGTGGTATATGGATAACTAAGCTGTTTGTATTTAGTAGTGTGGTATATGGATAACTAAGCTGTTAGTATTTAGTAGTGTGGTATATGGATAACTAAGCTGTTTGTATTTAGTAGTGTGGTATATGGATAACTAAGCTGTTTGTATTTAGTAGTGTGGTATATGGATAACTAAGCTGTTTGTATTTAGTAGTGTGGTATATGGATAACTAAGCTGTTTGTATTTAGTAGTGTGGTATATGGATAACTAAGCAATAAGGCACGAGGGGGTGTGGTATATGGCCAATATACCACAGCTAAGGGCTGTTCTTAAGCGCGACACAATGTGGAGTGCCTGGACACAGCCCTTAGTCAAAAAATCATAATTGAGCTCAGATGCATCCTGTTTCCATTGATCATCCTTGAGATGTTTCTACAACTTGATTGGAGTCCACCTGTGGTACATTCAAGTGATTGGACGTGATTTGGAAAGGCACATACCTGTCTATATAAGGTCCCACAGTTTGGAACCACCAAGACTCAAAGACGCAAGGCTGTAATCACTGCCAAAGGTGCTTCAACAAAGTACTGAGTAAAGGGTCTGAATACTTATGTAAATGTGTTATTATATTTTTAATACATTTGCAAAAATGTCTAAAAACCTGTTTTGGTTCTGTCATTATGGGGTATTGTGTGTAGAATTATGAAAAAATTATGGGGTATTGTGTGTAGAATTATGGAAAAAAAAGTTATAAATGTAATCTGTTTTAGAATGAAGCTGTAACGTAACAAAATGTGGAAAAAGTCAAGGGGTCTGACTACTTTCCGAATGCACTGTATACAGTATCACAAACCCCAGAGGAGCCTTATTGCTATTATAAACTGTTTACCAATGTAATTAGAGCAGTAAAAATAAATGTTTTGTCATACGCGTAGAATGCAGTCTGATATACCACGGCGTTCAGCCAATCAGCATTTAGGGCTCGAACCACCCAGTTTATAAGGGGCTCCTGAGTGGCACAGTGGTATAAGGCACTGCATCTCAGTGCTAGAGTCATCACTACAGACCCTGGTTCAATTCCAGGCTGTTTCACAACAGGCTGTGATCGGGAGTCCCATAGGGCGGCGCACAATTGGCCCAGTGTCGTCCGGGTTAGGGTTTGGCCGGGGTAGGCTGTCATTGTAAATAAGAATTTGTTCTTAACTGACTTGCCAAGTTAAATAAAGGTAAAATATATTTTTAATATATGATACAACTAGCAGTGACGTGAGTCCAAAGTAGTGCACTATAACGTGTAGGAAACCCTGGTCGTTTAGCGTCGCTTTAGACATGTGAGACCAGGTGAAGAATTTAGGTTGGTGAGGTGATTGGTGTAGTCAGGTTGGGTGTCTGGTCGGGAAAGAATCCTGCAGTGGTTGTTGCACTCCAGGACCAGGGTTTCTTACCCCTGATCTAGAGAATCGGGTGTAATTTGCAATACAACCCTGGTGGGTGTGCTTTACTATTTCAGGGTGACTCACCGTCCACAGAGCTGATGTAGTCGGGCAGGTGTGCTGCTGCGGCTGCTGCTGCCGCGGCCGCCCCGGTCTGCAAGAGGAGGTCTCCGTAGGTGCTTCTGCCACTGGCCATGAGGTGGTAGTACTGTGTAGGGTTGGCCCCTGGAGGGGGAGGGGGCAGGCTGAACAGACCACGCTCCTTCAGGTGCTCATGGGTCACTGTAGGACAGAGAGCGGGTGAGATGAGAGGCACCTGTTAACTAACCAACAATTGACACAGGGAAGACTGGCACAGGAACAGACAGACAGCGAGAGAGGTAAAGATAGACAAAGAGAGACAGAGACACAGACACAGACAGAGAGAGAGAGAGAGAGAGAGAGAGAGAGAGAGAGAGAGAGAGAGAGAGAGAGAGATAGCGAGAGAGAGAGAGAGAGAGGAAATGAGAGGATGTAGAAACAGACAGACACAGAGAGTGTGCATTGCTTCACAGGTTTGAAGATCTTTGCTACAGCAGATGCCTGGAGGCAAAAAGGCTTTTGGTCAGCGATGGGTGAAGTCTGAGGTTTGATGGGGTGTGTGAATGACCCTGGGGAGTAAAGGAAGAAGACAAAGAAGGAGAAAAAGAAAGAAGGGATAACACATTCCTGCTTTTCTTATGTCTCGTACATAAATTAACTGTGACAGACTATCTGCTCACACACACCCACACACACGCACGCACACACACACACACACACACACACCCACACACACACACACACACACACACACACACACACACACACACACACACACACACACACACACACACACACACACACACACACACACACACAGAAAGCCATAAATGCTAACCATAGTGAGTAGCAGGGAAACCCTTGAGCACCACAGTAATATTGATGTAATACATGTTAACACCTGCACCCAGTAAACCCACATTTAAAAGTGTCACAAGCTATAAGAGTGAGAGATGGATTTGTTTTTCTTCCTTTCCTTTCCTTCACAGCGAGCCACTGTGGGCTAAAGCCATTACTGTGGCCTCCTCCCCCTGTTTCCTGCTCTCCGTTTGTCCCTGTGGATATGTCAGGGGCTAATGTCTCAAATCATCAAATCAAATTTTATTGGTCACATATAGGGCTGTGGCGGTCACAAAATTTCGTCAGCCGGTGATTGTCAAGCAAATAACTGTCAGTCTCATTGTAATTGACCGTTTATTAACATAAACACATTTAGCATGTCCTGGCTTCCTCACAGGGCCTACAAGCCACTGATGCGGACCTTTGGAACATCTACATTTTAAAAAGTATAATAAATCCATGTAATATAGCCTACACCTTCATAATACATCCATTATGTACTTTAAACAGGTCTAAAGAAGCATGATATGAACAAAATGTATTCTATTTCAGAAGAAAAGAAAAGCATACTCTGAGTTGTCCTTATGTTAGGTCCTGATGTGGCTATGCCATATGGCTGTGGGCTACACTAGTTCATATAGCAGACAAGATTTGCTTAGAATTCCATAGCATTAGTTTATATTATTTTATAGTATGAAAAATTCAACTGAACAAAGCTGAATTAAAAATAAATAAATTCTCCAGACGATTTGAGGGAGTGTGCACATGCAGCAATTCCAATCCATGGGATCGGTGTCCCTTCCACGGGACAGTTGAGCTAACATAGGCTAATGCGATTAGCATGAGGTTGTAAGTAATAAGAAAATTTCCCAGGACATAGACATATCTGATATTGGCAGAAAGATTACATTCTTCTTAATCTAACTGCACTGTCCAATTTACAGTAGCTGTTACAGTGAAAGAATACCATGCTATTGTTTGAGAAGAGTGCACAATTTTGAACATGAAAAGTTATTAATAAACAAATTAGGCACATTTGAGCAGTCTTGACACAAAAGTTTGAACAGAAATGCAATGGTTCATTGGATCAGTCTAAAACTTTGCACATACACTGATGCCATCTAGTGGCCAAAATCCAAATTGCACCTGAGCTGGAATAATAGATTATGGCCTTTCTCTTGTGTTTCAAAAATGATGGTACAAAAAAAATTAAAAATAACGTTTTTTCTTCTTTGTATTATCTTTTACCAGATCTATTGTGTTATATTCTGCTACGTTCCTTTCACATTTCCATAAACTTCAAAGTGTTTCCTTTCAAATGGTACCAAGAATATGCATATCCTTGCTTCAGCTACAGGCAGTTAGATTTGGATATGTCATTTTAGGCGAAATTTTTTAAAAGGGGCTAATCCTTTTAACAAAGAAATACAGTAGGTATTCCTATATGCTTAATTTAGAGTTATTAATGTAACTTTAGTTGTTCTACAAACGTTGGGCTATATGTTTGGATTTTTAATACATTGTAAGGCTGCATGATGAGACTAAAGATGATTTGAAAAATAGTCGCTTGAAAGGCATGAGCTCTGCTTTGTTTTTTGTGTGCAGGTTGTACACACTTCAATAGTCTCTCATTCACAATTTGACAAGCACTTGATAATGCCTCGAATTTCACGGCAGTATCACCTTTGAGGCCGGAATGCACCCTAAAAAAAAACATGCCTTTTGCGGCCCAGAGATCAGCGTTGTGACCTTCTTCCTGAGTGCTATTCTATTCTGTGCAATAAATAAATATTCCAAACATAGTCTGGGAAAGTTGTGGGGAAAGTTGTGGGGTGCAATAGATCCCAAATGAATACAACCACAATATTTGTTTACGCAATGTGGCTGACACAATAGATCAGAACATTTAGTTTAAAATGTTGATAAACTATTAGGCTATTTCTTCACATTATAGTGGTAGTAGGCTATAAGTACAAATGTTCCATTAGCGGGTAAACACCATTATCAAAAGTGGCAGCAAATGCAATTATGCATGTAATGCTTTTATTATAAAGGTGCATTGTTATGGTGAAAATGTTCTTCCCCAAACTTTAAACTCACGTGCTGCTTATATATGCCAGTTAGGCTCTAACCCCCTTGTAAAGCGGATTCATGTGCTTCATTTTAAGAAGCTATTTAGTTGTGATACAAACCTTATCAAAACATATAGTCCTATGGGCTAGGCTACATGAGGTGTGCGACTATGATTAGAAAAAGTCACAAAATAAAACCAGTTTCTAAAGTTGGGCATCATTCACAAGTGATCATATATAATATTGTGATAGGCTAATCTTTCAAAAACAAGAACATTTCTAAGTGACCCCAAACTTTTGAACGGTAGTGTATTTAGCAGACGTTATTACGGATGCAGCGAAATGCTTGTGTTCTTTGCTCCAACAGTGCAGTAATATCTAACAATACACACAATACTCTACTGTTAGAAAAGGGAGGAAGAAAGGAGAGGGAGTGGAGGGATAGAAGGGTAGTTTGAGCTCCCTCAAAGGGCTTAATGTCTCTACTGTTAGTTAGTGAAACTGGGGAGAAAAGAGAGGGGGGGGGGGGGGGGGGGGAGGAGGTTTGAGCCCCTTTCCTCTGCGTTACCAAAGCCACGGGCCACACCAAAATGAAGACCAATAACATATTGATGTATAATTGATGTATAATTTACGTGATATTCAGTCGAGTAGAAATAGGAAGGAGAAGATTGAAATACTTTAAAAAACAAAGTCTGATATAATTTTTTGCATAATAATTTCGTCTGAAAGAGCTTATAGACATTGACCCATTTAAAAATTTAATCTTGCTATATCAGAATGTGAACAACTCGTAAAAAGACTATGGGCAAATCACCTGTACAAAAAAAAGCAACCAAAAAATATAAAAATAAATTAGAAATCATGCAAACAACTGATTGTATCTCATGAAAGACAAAAGAAACAGAGAAATATGGTTTAAAAAAAAAAAAAGTAAAAGAGAACAGGAGGCCCACAGAGAAGCTCTCCTCGCCTGCCAGATCACATAACCACTTCCAGTACAGCTGCTTTGTGTGGACTGGACAGACACTAAAGATGGTGGAGGGTAGTGAATAGGACAGACACACTAAAGATGGTGGAGGGTAGTGGATAGGACAGACACTAAAGATGGTGGGGGGTAGTGAATAGGACAGACACTAAAGATGGTGGAGGGTAGTGAATAGGACAGACACACTAAAGATGGTGGAGGGTAGTGGATAGGACAGACACACTAAAGATGGTGGAGGGTAGTGAATAGGACAGACACACTAAAGATGGTGGAGGGTAGTGGATAGGACAGACACACTAAAGATGGTGGAGGGTAGTGGATAGGACAGACACACTAAAGATGGTGGAGGGTAGTGGATAGGACAGACACACTAAAGATGGTGGAGGGTAGTGAATAGGACAGACACACTAAAGATGGTGGAGGGTAGTGGATAACCTTTTATCCTCTCAGGCGGCTCTATTGTTCAGCTTTTCAGCCTCTCAGGCGGCTCTCTCTAGTCTCTTCAACCTGTTGTCATAACAGGTTTGTGAGGACAGGCCTGTCATCATATGAACTCCGTACAGGGGAAGGAAATGGGCTTTGTTTGTCTTTGCTAATTTCCATGGTTTCCGATACCCAAACATTCGTTCACACACTTATACACACATTCTATTCTGTGCATGTGTACACATACACTCTCAATCTCTCTCTCACACACACACATTCAAGCACGCACACACGTACACACATGCAAACACACACACACTATATACCCCATACACATCCCATTACATGAGAGGATGAAAGGAGAATGTTTTAATGTATCAGAGTGTATTAGGCGTTAGACTAATTATCACAGTATGGTGGGTAATGTAGTGTGTAAACAACTTAACAACATATACCCAGGTGTGTTCTGGGAGATGTTGTGTGCAAGACGTGTGTTTATAGCGACAACTATCTTATATACTATTCTTATGTTCCTCAAACACAGTCTGCTCCTCTCATCTCACCTTAATGCTGAAACAAATATGTTTGTAAATCAACCAACTATATTTCTGCCTTATTGTTAGCATTTGTATAAATATAATTCATAATCTAACAGATATGGGCTGTGATTTGACGTAGAAAATGTAGTTTTATCTGGACATTTTACATTTTTGATTTATTCTAATGCTCTCTTATAGTAAGATCCCCTATAACTGCCAGGAGATTGCATGCGTGTCTGTGTGCGTGTGTGTCTCACCTTCTGCAGGGCTGAGTCCACGGGCAGCTGAGATCATGGATAGGGTAGGGCTGCTGTGCATGGACCGGAGGTAGTGCTCCATGTGGTGGTTGATGTAGGGGTGAGGGGGGCTGAAGGGGGACTCCCCCGTCCCTGCTGCCTGAGGGGACAGACGGATCAGAGAGATGCCGTCTGAGATGACTGGGCTGCTGGCTAGGCCTTGAGGTCTGGCGAGAGAGAAAAGAGGTGGAGAATTAGTTAATGTCAAAAATAGAGAGTGAAAGAGACAACCATCGACAGAGTCAGAGGTAATATAGTCCACAGGTCACCGTCAGTGGGATATATACAGTGGGGAGAACAAGTATTTGATACACTGCCGATTTTGCAGGTTTTACTACTTACAAAGCATGTAGAGGTCTGTAATTTTTATCATAGGTACACTTCAACTGTGAGAGACGGAATCTAAAACAAAAATCCAGAAAATCACATTGTATGATTTTTAAGTAATTAATTTGCATTTTATTGCATGACATAAGTATTTGATACATCAGAAAAGCAGAACTTCATATTTGGTACAGAAACCTTGGTTTGCAATTACAGAGATCATACGTTTCCTGTAGTTCTTGACCAGGTTTGCACACACTGCAGCAGGTTTTTTTGGCCCACTCCTCCATACAGACCTTCTCCAGATCCTTTAGGTTTCGGGGCTGTCGCTGGGCAATATGGACTTTCAGCTCCCTCCAAAGATTTTCTATTGGGTTCAGGTCTGGAGACTAGCTAGGCCACTCCAGGACCTTGAGATGCTTCTTACGGAGCCACTCCTTAGTTGCCCTGGCTGTATGTTTCGGGTCGTTGTCATGCTGGAAGACCCAGTCACGACCCATCTTCAATCCTCTTACTGAGGGAAGGAGGTTGTTGGCCAAGATCTCGCGATACATGGCCCCATCCATCCTCCCCTCAATACGGTGCAGTCGTCCTGTCCCCTTTGCAGAAAAGCATCCCCAGAGAATGATGTTTCTACCTCCATGCTTCACGGTTGGGATGGTGTTCTTGGGGTTGTACTCATCCTTCTTCTTCCTCCAAACAGGGCGAGTGGAGTTTAGACCAAAAAGCTCTATTTTTGTCTCATCAGACCACATGATCTTCTCCCATTCCTCCTCTGGATCATCCAGATGGTCATTGGCAAACTTCAGACGGGCCTGGACATGCGCTGGCTTGAGCAGGGGGACCTTGCATGCGCTGCAGGATTTTAATCCATGACGGCGTAGTGTGTTACTAATGGTTTTCTTTGAGACTGTGGTCCCAGCTCTCTTCAGGTCATTGACCAGGTCCTGCCGTGTAGTTCTGGGCTGATCCCTCACCTTCCTCATGATCATTGATGCCCCACGAGGTGAGATCTTGCATGGAGCCCCAGACCGAGGGTGATTGACTGTCATCTTCAACTTCTTCCATTTTCTAATAATTGCGCCAACAGTTGTTGCCTTCTCACCAAGCTGCTTGCCTATTGTCCTGTAGCCCATCCCAGCCTTGTGCAGGTCTACAATTTTACCCCTGATGTCCTTACACAGCTCTCTGGTCTTGGCCATTGTGGAGAGGTTGGAGTCTGTTTGATTGAGTGTGTGGACAGGTGTCTTTTATACAGGTAACGAGTTCAAACAGGTGCAGTTAATACAGGTAATGAGTGGAGAACAGGAGGGCTTCTTAAAGAAAAACTAACAGGTCTGTGAGAGCCGGAATTCTTACTGGTTGGTAGGTGATCAAATACTTATGTCATGCAATAAAATGCAAATTAATTACTTAAAAATCATACAATGTGATTTTCTGGATTTTTGTTTTAGATTCCGTCTCTCACAGTTGAAGTGTACCTATGATAAAAATTACAGACCTCTACATGCTTTGTAAGTAGGAAAACCTGCAAAATCAGCAGTGTATCAAATACTTGTTCTCCCCACTGTATTTGTCATTTGTTGGCAGTTAACTAGCAAGTCTGCTTGTAGATACACAGCCAGGTTGCTGTAACTCTTGATAGCTGCCCCCTGAAGCCAGAATTGAACACTGAATACAGTACAGTCTGTCTGCTGACTGCTGGCACAGTTCTTTGAACTGTCTTTGGCAAAGCTAGTTCTTTGAAGCGGCATGCTACTCCTCCTGTGAATCTGGTTGTTGTGCTATTACATTTTCAAATGGGTCTAATTGAAACCACAATGTGTGGTGGGCCAGACAGTAGAGCACCTGGAAACAGGGAGTGACTGCCACTTCTCTGAGGAAGAAAGACTGCCGGACACCACTCAAGAGCTCTGTAGGCTACTGTACTTACATTCAGATGAAGAACTTGTTCAACTCTATTCTCTTGCAAAAATAACAGTGAAAGGTAGAAGCCAAGAGACTAGAATGTATTTTGCTAGAAGCCAAAAGACACACATTTTTATGCTGCAATTCATCCACAACCCTCCACGGTCTGTCTGTTGTTATTGAGACATGCAGGCTGCTCCTCCTAACTGAGGAGTCGATGTGTCAGGAGTAGTTTTTAAACAAAGCAGTACCATGTCCTCACACTTCATTAGTCTTCAGTCACTTTCCAAGCAGGAGGAAATGACCACTAATGAGGTGGGGGAGAGTGGGAGAGGGTGGGACAGTGAGGTGGGGGAGAGTGGGGGAGGATAGGGGAGAGTGGGAGAGGGTGGGACAGTGAGGTGGGGGAGGAGAGTGGGAGAGGGTGGGACTGTCATGTTTTGTCATTGATTATCATGTCTTGTCCCTGTGCTTCCCTTCTATTCGTTTCCCTCTGCTGGTCTTATTAGGTTCTTTCCCTTTTTCTATCCCTCTCTCTCCCCCTCCCTCTCTCCCTCTCTCGCTCTCTCTCTCTCTATCGTTCCGTTCCTGCTCCCAGCTGTTCCTCATTCTCCTAACTACCTCATTTACTCTTTCACACCTGTCCCCTATTTTGCCCTCTGATTAGAGTCCCTATTTCTCCCTCTGTTTTCCGCTTCTGTCCTTGTCGGATCCTTATTTGATGTTTGCTGTTCTGTGTCCTTGTTCCGCCCTGTCGTGTTTTTGCCTTCTTCAGATGCTGCGTGTGAGCAGGTGTCTATGTCAGCTACGGCCTGTGCCTTCCCGAAGCGACCTGCAGTCTGTGGTCGCGTCTCCAGTCGTTCCTCTCTACTGACGAGAGGATTTCAGTTTTCCTGTTTTGGATTTACCTAAGATAATATCCAGGAGTATCGTTTTTTGTTTAAGACTGGAATAAAGACTCTGTTTCTATAAAGTCGCTTTTGGGTCCTCATTCACCAGCATAACAGAAGGATCCGACCAAGAATGGACCCAGCGACTACGGATTCTCGCAACACTGCCGTCGAGTTCCAGGGAGCAATGCTCGGCAGACACGAGCAGGAATTGTCTGCTGCTCGTCATGCCGTTGAGACCCTGGCCGCTCAGGTCTCCGACCTTTCAGGACAGTTTCAGAGTCTTCGTCTCGTGCCACCAGCTACTTCCTGGTCTTCCGAGTCTCCGGAACCTAGGGTTAATAACCCACCATGTTACTCTGGGCAGCCCACTGAGTGTCGCTCCTTTCTCACCCAGTGTGATATTGTGTTCTCTCTCCAGCCCAACACATACTCAAGAGAGAGAGCTCGGATCGCTTACGTCATATCACTCCTTACTGGTCGGGCTCGGGAGTGGGGCACAGCTATCTGGGAGGCAAGGGCTGAGTGTTCTAACGATTATCAGAACTTTAAAGAGGAGATGATACGGGTTTTTGATCGTTCAGTTTTTGGGAAGGAGGCTTCCAGGGCCCTGGCTTCCCTATGTCAAGGTGATCGATCCATAACGGATTACTCTATAGAGTTTCGCACTCTTGCTGCCTCCAGTGACTGGAACGAGCCGGCGTTGCTCGCTCGTTTTCTGGAGGGACTCCACGCTGAGGTTAAGGATGAGATTCTCTCCCGGGAGGTTCCTTCCAGCGTGGACTCTTTGATTGCACTCGCCATCCGCATAGAACGACGGGTAGATCTTCGTCACCGAGCTCGTGGAAGAGAGCTCGCGTTAACGGTGTTCCCCCTCTCCGCATCTCAACCATCTCCTCCCACCGGCTCAGAGACTGAGCCCATGCAGCTGGGAGGTATTCGCATCTCGACTAAGGAGAGGGAACGGAGAATCACCAACCGCCTTTGCCTCTATTGCGGTTCTGCTGGACATTTTGTCATGTCATGTCCAGTAAAAGCCAGAGCTCATCAGTAAGCGGAGGGCTACTGGTGAGCGCTACTACTCAGGTCTCTCCATCAAGATCCTGTACTACCTTGTCGGTCCATCTACGCTGGACCGGTTCGGCTGCTTCCTGCAGTGCCTTGATAGACTCTGGGGCTGAGGGTTGTTTTATGGACGAAGCATGGGCTCGGAAACATGACATTCCTCTCAGACAGTTAGGGAAGCCCACGCCCATGTTCGCCTTAGATGGTAGTCTTCTCCCCAGTATCAGATGTGAGACACTACCTTTAACCCTCACAGTATCTGGTAACCACAGTGAGACCATTTCCTTTTTGATTTTTCGTTCACCTTTTACACCTGTTGTTTTGGGTCATCCCTGGCTAGTATGTCATAATCCTTCTATTAATTGGTCTAGTAATTCTATCCTATCCTGGAACGTTTCTTGTCATGTGAAGTGTTTAATGTCTGCTATCCCTCCTGTTTCTTCTGTCCCCTCTTCTCAGGAGGAACCTGGTGATTTGACAGGAGTGCCGGAGGAATATCATGATCTGCGCACGGTCTTCAGTCGGTCCAGAGCCAACTCTCTTCCTCCTCACCGGTCGTATGATTTTTGTATTGATCTCCTTCCGGGGACCACTCCCCCTCGGGGTAGACTATACTCTCTGTCGGCTCCCGAACGTAAGGCTCTCGAGGATTATCTGTCTGTTTCTCTCGACGCCGGTACCGTGGTGCCTTCTTCCTCTCCCGCCGGAGCGGGGTTTTTTTTTGTTAAGAAGAAGGACGGTACTCTGCGCCCCTGCGTGGATTATCGAGGGCTGAATGACATAACGGTTAAGAATCGTTATCCGCTTCCCCTTATGTCGTCAGGCTTCGAGATTCTGCAGGGAGCCAGGTTCTTTACTAAGTTGGACCTTCGTAACGCTTACCATCTCGTGCGCATCAGAGAGGGGGACGAGTGGAAGACGGCGTTTAACACTCCGTTAGGGCATTTTGAATACCGGGTTCTGCCGTTCGGTCTCGCTAATGCTCCAGCTGTCTTTCAGGCATTAGTTAATGATGTACTGAGAGACATGCTGAACATCTTTGTTTTCGTTTACCTTGACGATATCCTGATTTTTTCACCGTCACTCGAGATTCATGTTCAGCACGTTCGACGTGTACTCCAGCGCCTTTTAGAGAATTGTCTCTACGTGAAGGCTGAGAAGTGCGCCTTTCATGTCTCCTCTGTCACATTTCTCGGTTCTGTTATTTCCGCTGAAGGCATTCAGATGGATCCCGCTAAGGTCCAGGCTGTCAGCGATTGGCCCGTTCCTAAGTCACGTGTCGAGTTGCAGCGCTTTCTCGGTTTCGCTAATTTCTATCGGCGTTTCATTCGTAATTTCGGTCAAGTGGCTGCCCCTCTCACAGCTCTGACTTCTGTCAAGACGTGCTTTAAGTGGTCCGGTTCCGCCCAGGGAGCTTTTGATCTCCTCAAGAAGCGTTTTACATCCGCTCCTATCCTTGTTACTCCTGACGTCACTAAACAATTCATTGTCGAGGTTGACGCTTCAGAGGTGGGCGTGGGAGCCATTCTGTCCCAGCGCTTCCATTCTGACGATAAGGTCCATCCTTGCGCTTATTTTTCTCATCGCCTGTCGCCATCGGAACGCAACTATGATGTGGGTAACCGCGAACTGCTCGCCATCCGCTTAGCCATAGGCGAATGGCGACAGTGGTTGGAGGGGGCGACCGTCCCTTTTGTCGTTTGGACTGACCATAAGAACCTTGAGTACATCCGTTCTGCCAAACGACTTAATGCACGTCAAGCTCGTTGGGCGTTGTTTTTCGCTCGTTTCGAGTTCGTGATTTCTTATCGCCCGGGAAATAAGAACACCAAGCCTGATGCCTTATCCCGTCTCTTTAGTTCTTCTGTGGCTTCTACCGACCCCGAGGGGATTCTCCCTGAAGGGCGTGTTGTCGGGTTGACTGTCTGGGGAATTGAGAGACAGGTAAAGCAAGCACTCACTCACACTGCGTCGCCGCGCGCTTGTCCTAGTAACCTTCTGTTCGTTCCTGTCTCTACTCGTCTGGCTGTTCTTCAGTGGGCTCACTCTGCCAAGTTAGCTGGCCACCCCGGCGTTCGGGGTACGCTTGCTTCTATTCGCCAGCGGTTTTGGTGGCCTACTCAGGAGCGTGACACGCGCCGTTTCGTGGCTGCTTGTTCGGACTGCGCGCAGACTAAGTCAGGTAACTCTCCTCCTGCCGGTCGTCTCAGACCGCTTCCCATTCCTTCTCGACCATGGTCTCACATCGCCTTAGACTTTATTACCGGTCTGCCTTCGTCTGCGGGGAAGACTGTGATTCTTACGGTTGTCGATAGGTTCTCTAAGGCGGCACATTTCATTCCCCTCGCTAAGCTTCCTTCCGCTAAGGAGACGGCACAAATCATCATTGAGAATGTGTTCAGAATTCATGGCCTCCCGTTAGACGCCGTTTCAGACAGAGGCCCGCAATTCACGTCACAGTTTTGGAGGGAGTTCTGTCGTTTGATTGGTGCTTCCGTCAGTCTCTCTTCCGGGTTTCATCCCCAGTCTAACGGTCAAGCAGAAAGGGCCAATCAGTCGATTGGTCGCATATTACGCAGCCTTTCTTTTCGAAACCCTGCGTCTTGGGCAGAACAGCTCCCCTGGGCAGAATACGCTCACAACTCGCTTCCTTCGTCTGCTACCGGGCTATCTCCGTTTCAGAGTAGTCTTGGGTACCAGCCTCCTCTGTTCTCATCCCAGCTCGCCGAGTCCAGCGTTCCCTCCGCTCAGGCTTTTGTCCAACGTTGTGAGCGCACCTGGAGGAGGGTCAGGTCTGCACTTTGCCGTTACAGGGCGCAGACTGTGAGAGCCGCCAATAAACGTAGGATTAAGAGTCCTAGGTATTGTCGCGGTCAGAGAGTGTGGCTTTCCACTCGTAACCTTCCCCTTACGACAGCTTCTCGCAAGTTGACTCCGCGGTTCATTGGTCCGTTCCGTGTCTCTCAGGTCGTCAATCCTGTCGCTGTGCGACTGCTTCTTCCACGACATCTTCGTCGCGTCCACCCTGTCTTCCATGTCTCCTGTGTCAAGCCTTTTCTTCGCGCCCCCGTTCGTCTTCCCTCCCCCCCCCCGTCCTTGTCGAGGGCGCACCTATTTACAAGGTACGGAAGATCATGGACATGCGTTCTCGGGGACGTGGTCACCAGTACTTAGTGGATTGGGAGGGTTACGGTCCTGAGGAGAGGAGTTGGGTTCCATCTCGGGACGTGCTGGACCGTTCGTTGATTGATGATTTCCTCCGTTGCCGCCAGGGTTCCTCCTCGAGTGCGCCAGGAGGCGCTTGGTGAGTGGGGGGGTACTGTCATGTTTTGTCATTGATTATCATGTCTTGTCCCTGTGCTTCCCTTCTATTCGTTTCCCTCTGCTGGTCTTATTAGGTTCTTTCCCTTTTTCTATCCCTCTCTCTCCCCCTCCCTCTCTCCCTCTCTCGCTCTCTCTCTCTCTATCGTTCCGTTCCTGCTCCCAGCTGTTCCTCATTCTCCTAACTACCTCATTTACTCTTTCACACCTGTCCCCTATTTTGCCCTCTGATTAGAGTCCCTATTTCTCCCTCTGTTTTCCGCTTCTGTCCTTGTCGGATCCTTATTTGATGTTTGCTGTTCTGTGTCCTTGTTCCGCCCTGTCGTGTTTTTGCCTTCTTCAGATGCTGCGTGTGAGCAGGTGTCTATGTCAGCTACGGCCTGTGCCTTCCCGAAGCGACCTGCAGTCTGTGGTCGCGTCTCCAGTCGTTCCTCTCTACTGACGAGAGGATTTCAGTTTTCCTGTTTTGGATTTTCCTAAGATAATATCCAGGAGTATCGTTTTTTGTTTAAGACTGGAATAAAGACTCTGTTTCTATTAAGTCGCTTTTGGATCCTCATTCACCAGCATAACAGGGACAGTGAGTTGGGGGAGGATAGGGGAGAGTGGGAGAGGGTGGGACAGTGAGGTGGAGGAGGATGGGGGAGAGTGGGAGAGGGTGGGACAGTGAGGTGGGGGAGGATAGGAGAGAGTGGGAGAGGGTGGGGCAGTGAGGTGGGGGAGGATGGGAGAGGGTGGGGGAGAGTAGGAGAGGGTGGGACAGTGAGGTGGGGGAGGATAGGGGAGAGTGGGGATGGTGGGGTTGGGGGCTCAGAGTACAAGACTTGAGTCTGCTCAACTGATGAGTTGCAGGGCAGGCAGGCAACATACAAAAAACTACCAAAATGCTCTGGCTTTGAAAAATCCTAAATAAGCTAGTATACACAAAGATGTTTTAACATCCATTAGTTATAATGATAATAATTCATATTAGATACAACTAGGACTTTGGATTTAAAACACATAGTTCTGTATCTCAAGGATAGTAAATTCTGATATGTGCCAAGAGCACGAGGTAAAAAACAGTTAAAATACTGATATTTCTTCCTGTAAAATCTGTGGATTTGGCTATACTCATCTCTAAATCACTGAAATCCACAGGGATGACAGGCTGTCTGTCTGAGGCTGGTTGTGGGTCTGAAAGGTGGGTCTGAGATGTTAGCGTTCTTGGAAAGGCCTGGATTCACCTCAGTCTCTCATTTATACCCCTCTGTATTGGAGCCAACCTGCCCCAACCCAACACAGGCCTTGTTGCTTCCTCTGTTTCCAGTAAACGCCTACAGACAACCAGCCTTGTCTGACGGCCAACTTTCTGCCACCAACCCCTTCCAATGGACGGCCCATAAAGAGGTTTCTGTTCTGTTCTGGGGGAGCTGAGAAGAAACAGACGCCGATTCCCTCCCCTTGGTGCTTCCACACACAGCACAGAGTTAGAGAGAGCCCCGCGCGAGTTCCAGAGATTAGCGTCTGGCTTTGCTGACGCTCCGGGTTTCGCAAAACTGGCACGAGAGCGCTCTTATCTGTCTGGGTAATTTTTTACGGACCGTACTGGTTGGTCACCGTCCTTCATGTTTAGCCCCAGTGTTCCCTGTTACCACTGTGCTGTGGGGAGAACGTCATTTGGTGGAGCGGTGGGATGTGGGATCTGTGGTGTGATGACCCCAAAGAGCATTTAGAGCTGACTGACTCTCCTGTGGTCCTGACCTAAGCCACAGAAGATCAACACACAGAGTACACAAGTGGAGGCTGTGAATGCTAATTGAAACTGTGAAATTGAAATGGTCAAGTTTGTGGAGGCTGTGAATGCTCTCCCTTATGGAAGTGCAAAAATGGTGAACCACAACTAACCTGACTGGTTCAAAATGAATTGGGGAGCCCTGGCTCCCAGACTCAAATTATTTATTTTATCAGCTCAAATGGAAACATGACATATAATGGACACATATATTTCTTAAAGTCCTTCAATTCCTTTGTTTCAATGGGAAAACATTTCAGAATTTTTTTTTTGTATGGGTTTCTCTGCGCTTCAAAATACCCCAGTAACACAATGCAGTGTTCACACATCGTCTCAATCAACGAAACCTTATTTGTCTGTCACAGTATGACACCAGAACACGTTAACACATACAGGACATAAATCATGCAAACTACCATGTGCGTGTTTGAGTCCGTGATAATAAGGTGAAATGTACTACCTCGGCCTGTCAGGGGACAACAAAAAGGAGACCTCTCTGACAGCTACTAAAGTCTTGTTAAAACGCCCTCTTTCTGACAAGATGTTACTTGAACTGCTTTTCCACAGACATGTCTTAGTTACAGCAGAGAAATTAAATGTAAAAAAATTACTACCAGTATAATTTTTTGTATTATGTCCCTTGATGATGTGAGGCCTGAGGCAAATGCCTCTTCTGCCTAATGGTAAGTTCACCACAGATGAGTAGAATGGGGAGAGAATGATTCAAGAAAGTGAGGACACACAAACTACATTACAGTACATTTCCAATTCAGGTAATTGTTGTTTGCTTCACTAGATGATTACAAGCTTGTAGCTAGCTACACTGTCATCCCATTGTTGGATTCCTAGTGTGAGAAAAAGTGCATTTGGACAAGGGATTGCTTGTTTTAGCTTGAAAAGCCTATGAGTAAGTGCATACCTTTGTGTATGCATGTCAACTACATGGGACAGGGGAGGGGGCACATTTCTGTGCGGTCCTTTTGGTGTGGGGCAGGGCAGTAGACGAACAGAGGCTGGTTAGGGCCACCTGTACCTATTCAACACTCTTCTTAAGTACTCTTAGTTATTTTCTTTAACTCCAGGGATGGGGAACGGGTAGTAAAGGAAGCCTTTGTCTGGACTGACGGACAGACAGAAGCCTTTACCTCTCTTTCTCAACACTGAAGGTTATTTGAATTCAGGCATCCTGTTTCAGTGGATCTCTCTCTACTCTCTCTGCCTGGCTGGCTGGAATCGCCAATAAGTTAGTATTTTCCTCTCTGGCATGTTGTTCCCTACTGGCTCAGCGGATGAATTACGACGTGAGACACTTGTCTGTACATCTGGGCAGGTGCTCCCATTGAGATAAATCACTGTGTCTGCATCCCAAATGGCACCCTATTTCCTATATGCACTACTTTGACCAGGGTCCATAGGGCTCTGGTCAAAAGTATTGTACTATAAAGGGAATCGGGTGCCATTTTGGATGTTACCCCACAGGGGCTGGGGCTGCAGTGAGCTCCTACTGTAGTTGTGTTTGGGACCCTTCATCAGGATGCTGAGGATTTGGCCTCAAACTTTGAAAGATATATTATTCTTTATGTACAGTAGACAACGGGATGAGGATGACCTAGAAACATAGGACAGTAGCTAGTATGCAAAGACACACTTATATTTTATTCTGATTCAACTTGGTGACTTCCGCAGTTCTTCAAACCAAGTGCAAATTATTTAAAGGGCATCAGATAAATCTTGACATTTTTAAGCCGTTCATTTGCAACAGCCTTAAATTTGACTGATGGCTGCTTCTGTCCTTTCATGAATTCATTCCTTACAATAATTCACAGGAACTGTTAAATCCTCCCATAACCAGAGTGAAGACTTGAACCAACAAAATGTACCCAATCGGCACGCTTGGGATCAACCCCATCTTTCCACAATCAGCATGCTCAGGATCGGCCTCCCTTCTAACGCTAACCAATCAGCACACTCGGGAACAGCACGCTAACCGAGCCAAACAAAGAAAAAAACAAATGGCTGATCTGTAAAATCCATTTAATCAACACATTCCAAGCCCAGACTGATTGCCTGGTAAACTGGACCACATCTGTTTGTGTAAAAGGGTGGTGCAGGCTGCAGCTCCACAGCTCCACCGCACAAAACCTTGGGGCAGAATCCTGCTCAGCTCAATGCTGCAATTTACTGCCTCACTCTCTCAAAAATAATAAATAGCAGTCCTGCTGGTCTGGAATGAGTGGGGATCTGTTTTTCTTTTCCTCTTGTTGTGTTGTCGTTGAGGTTCTGGGAACAGAAGGCTGGATTTTGGATACTAATTAGTAACCCCCTCTAACATGTTGACAGAGAAGGAAGACTGTCATCCCTCTTACCAGACTTGTGGGTTCACACAGAGGATGCCCATTTCCACATTCCGCTGTACACTGCACATGATAAGCACTGTCTCAAAACAAAATGCTGTACTTTAACACTGTCTCAGAGCAAGCTAGCCCTGTACTGTACTGTTGAGGAACTTCTGTTCCCAAAGAATTTCCCCAAATTCCCCCAGTCCAGAAGAGGCAAAATGCTCCAAGCATTTTAGTCTTAGGTCTTTGGTGCATCTAGCCATATCCATGAGTACAGCTACCCAGGCACTGACTGATGCAGCATCCCTCCCTAGGAACCCTGTCCCTGGTTTTCCTTAGTTCTCATTCATCCTGGTTCCTCCTGGTTCTACTGTAATGGAAACTAGTCATTAACCGAGCAGGAACAGTCATATAAACTCAGCAAAAAAAGAAACGTCCCCTTTTCAGGACCCTGTCTTTCAAAAATAATTCGTAAAAATCAAAATAACTTCACAGATCTTCATTGTAAAGGGTTTAAACACGGTTTCCCATGCTTGTTCAATGAACCATAAGCAATTAATGAACATGCACCTGTGGAACGGTCGTTAAGACACTAACAGCTTACAGACGGTATGCAATTAAGGTCACAGTTATGCAAACTTAGGACACTAAAGAGGCCTTTCTACTGACTCTGAAAAACACCAAAAGCAAGATGCCCAGGGTCCCTGCTCACGTGCCTTAGGACGTGCCTTACGCATGCTGCAAGGAGGCATGAGGACTACAGATGTGGCCAGGGCAATAAATTGCAATGTCCGTACTGTGAGACGCCTAAGACAGCACTACAGGGAGACAGGATGGACAGCTAATCGTCCTCGCAGTGGCAGACCACGTGTAACAACACCTGCACAAGATTGGTACATCCGAACATCACACCTGCGGGACAGGTACAGGATGGCAACAACAACTGCCCGAGTTACACCAGGAATGCACAATCCCTCCATCAGTGCTCACACTGTCCACAATAGGCTGAGAGAAGCTGGACTGGGGGCTTGTAGGCCTGTTGTAAGGCAGGTCCTCACCAGACATCACCGGCAACATCGTCGCCTATGGCCACAAACCCACCGTCGCTGGACCAGACAGGGCTGGCAAAAAGTGCTCTTCACTGACGAGTCGCGGTTTTGTCTCACCAGGGGTGATGGTCGGATTGCGTTTATCGTCGAAGTAATGAGCGTTACACCGAGGCCTGTACTCTGGAGCGGGATCGATTTGGAGGTGGAAGGTCTGTCATGATCTGGGGCGGTGTGTCACAGCATCATCAGACTGAGTTTGTTGTCATTGCAGGCAATCTCAACGCTGTGCGTTACAGGGAAGACATCCTCCTCCCTCATGTGGTACCCTTCCTGCAGGCTCATCCTGACATGACCCTGCAGCATGACAATGCCACCAGCCATACTGCTCATTCTGTGCATGATTTCCTGCAAGACAGGAATGTCAGTGTTCTACCATGGCCAACGAAGAGCCCGTATCTCAATCCCATTGAGCCCATCTGGGACCTGTTGGATCAGAGGGTGAGGGCTAGGGCCATTCCCCCCAGAAATGTCCGGGAACTTGCAGGTGCCTTGGTGGAAGAGTGGAGTAACATCTCACAGCAAGAACTGGCAAATCTGGTGCAGGATATGAGGAGGAGATGCACTGCAGTACTTAATGCAGCTGGTGGCCACACCAGATACTGACTGTTACTTTTGATTTTGACACCCCCCTCTTTGTTCAGGGACACATTATTCAATTTCTGTTCGTCACATGTCTGTGGAACTTGTTCAGTTTATGTCTCAGTTGTTGAATCTTGTTATGTTCATACAAATATTTACACATGTTAAGTTTGCTGAAAATTAACGCAGTTGACAGTGAGAGGACGTTTCTTTTTTTTCTGAGTTTAGCTAGCTCTGTACAGAGTCACTGTCAGCCATGGATATAGTTACATATAGGATATTATTTTTGACGATATATCGGATCGTTTTGACAATACCGCAATGTTATTTTTGTGCCAGATGACTGTACCTGCACCAAAACGCCAATATTTTTCCCTCATAGCTTGTTCTCCAACTTCTTTTTAAACAGGGAGCCAATTTGTTTTTAGCACTTTTACTTCCATGACTGATCAAAACTTGTTTTCTCACGGCTCTCTCTTGTCCCTCTGCAGCAGGTATTATGGTTTGGAACATCGAATCACAATAAATTCACAGTATCGAATCACAATACATGTAGAATCGTGAGAATCATAATACATATCGTATTGGCACCAAAGTATTGTGATAATATGTGACTCGTTTCAGGAAACTAGACATTTGTTGCACGTCCATACTTCACAGGAGAGGCATTTGAACGTAAACTTCTTTTTTTTTATAACAATGCGTTTTTTTGGCAGAAATGCCTTCTGGAACATGTGAACTTCCATGTGCCTTAATAACAAACTTGTATGCCATCTGAAAATACGAATAAAATTGTTCAATTACGAGCCTAGTTGTTTTAGCCATGGAAAAAGCCAGTAACCTTCCCGTTAGCCATGATTGTCTGAGATAATGGATGGGCTGGACATGCCGAGAGATGAGTTTGGATTCGTCTGATATGTAGCACACTTCTGTCTATAACATGAGCTGGTCAGTATGTGTAGGTAAAGGTTTCTAACGCGTTTTTTTTGAAAGATATTGCAAAGGTGTTGTTCTCCACTTTCTGGAGGACCGAGTTTTGAAATCAGTGGAATGCCCTTCGGAATTAAAGTATGATAGCTAAGGAGATGGAGAAAATTCTCGCGTTTGATTGTAAATATGCAGACGGAGTCGAAAAGAGAACACACAGAAGGCAATTGTATTACATCTTCAAATGGGCAACCTTGACATCTGTGAAAGAGTGGGAGAACATTTTCAGATATTATACAGTACCAGTCAAAAGTTTAGACACACCTACTCATTCAAGGGTTTTTCTTTATTTTTACTATTTTCTACATTGTAGAATAATAGTGAAGACATCAAAACTATGAAATAACATATATAGAATAATGTAGTAAGCAAAAAAGTGTTAAACAAATCAAAATATATTTTATATTTGAGATTCTTCAAAGTAGCCACCCTTTGCCTTGATGACAGCTTTGCACACTCTTGGCATTCTCTCAACCAGCTTCACCTGGAATGCTTTTCCAACAGCCTTGAAGGAGTTCCCACATATGCTGAGCACTTGTTGGCTGCTTTTCCTTCACTCTGCGGCGCAACTCATCCCAAACCATCTCATTTGGGTTGAGGTCGGGTGATTGTGGAGGCCAGGTCATCTGATGCAGCACTCCATCACTCTCCTTCTTGGTCAAAGTAGAGACGAACAAAGCCGGATGGGTGTAGACAAAAAAGAGCTCTCCAGTAGGTTTACAAAAACATTCAAGGGCCATTTTCTCAAAAGTGAGGTTACAAGTTTATCAACTTTCAAAGCAGAATTACTTTACCATTGTTCCTCAACTGTAGTGTATGATATACCATTTTCTAGTTTGAGTCTCTACTTTTACCAAGAAGGAGAGTGATGGACTGAGTCTCTACTTTTATCCAATGTAAAAAACACAACTTCAAATTTTGAGACCAAATCGAGCCGGTCGGTCACATACCGTGACGTCGCTGGCAATTCCCAGCCCTACTTTCTACCAGAGTAGGACTAGTCCCAGAGCTGTAAATATGACAGCTCTGACAAAATGACTCATTTTGTTCCATGCAAACAGTGATGAAGGGTCTCAGTGTGGAGGTGTCATGTTCAGGCAGACAGGAAGCAGAACCCCTGACATACTGTAGCGCGGGTAACAAAGTGACACAACACCGACATATGAAACCGCCACTTAATTTGCAGAGCAATGTTACGTAATTAGGGTGATTTTGGCACAGCCGGAGGAAGATTAGGGGCTTGATGAATTAGGGGAGCACTGTTAAGATCAAATCACGTTAATCATTGCAGTCAGAGTACAGACTCGGTTTTCATCCCCACTCGTACTCCTTCCTGGTTTGTTTAGTGATGAATAGCTTTTCTGCTGCAGGAAAAAAAAATTGTATCACCATCAGATATGTGAATATAAATGGAAGGACAAGTCCCACAAACCTATTGATTTGTTTTATCCATCTGTTCGTGTTTTTTAAGATAAGCAGAGGAGGGAGAGGAAGGCTGGCAATGTTAAGCAGACTAAACTTTTTCTGGAACGGACAACAAATAAAAAGTTGTGGACTGGAAAGAAATGTCAGTGTGGTTGGAGACTGAATGACAAAAATAAACACAATTGGGCCAAAGTTCTGTCTGTCTCTCTATATTCCTTGCCTGCTTCCTTGCCTGCCTCCCTGCCTGCCTCCCTATTTGTTTGTCTGACAGATCCCTTTCTGTGAATCTCCTCTAATGTGAAGAGGATGTTTCCCTGGCAGTTTGCTCCCTAGTGTTGCAGCGCACCATGCCAGGAGGACCACAGAGCTTTCCAAGTCCCACACCATGAAACGTAAGGAGGGGAGATGCTATTGATGCTAAACTGGCTGGTTCTTTCTTTTCTCTCTCAGTATCATCTGTCTCTGATATGGACCTGGCTTTCTCTCTCTCCATTTGGAAATGCTTCTCTCTCTCTCTGGCTCAGATGAAAGCAGGGAAGGATGGAGGGATCACCGAGGGTGAATCACTACAGGGTGATGACTGACCTGCTCATTCACATTCTTGTAAAGAATGGGATGAACTTAAGAACAAAATCAAGTTTATTAATTCATTTAATTGAAGATCAGGTTAAACAAACAAGCAAGGGCCCAACATTCCAGCTAGATGCCTTTGTCATGAACACTCCCATTCTGCCCTGCTCTGCAAAACAAGTGTTGTGAATCTGAACTTAATAAGTTAGTCTTATTTACCCATGCATGGTGTGGAGGGGGTGTGGCTCGTAATGGTACCTCCCCTCATGGTGACGCATGTCGATCGGGATCGGTGTGTGAAACGTGGGGAAGAGATGGTGAGGACCTGTGAGAAGAAAGAGAGGAGAGACAGGGGGCAGAGAGAGAGAGGGAGGAGAGATAAGAAAGATATGGGCACTTCAATAAAGACTTTCAAGTGAAATATTTAAAAGGGTAAAAACCTAAATCTACAATGCAGCAAACATGAACCACCTCTAAGAGCTGGCTGAGCAGTTTCGTGTTAAATATTGGCCCTATAACACAGGAAGAAGATAAAAATAAATAAATAAATAATCAAAGAGGTCCTGAGGAATCTTACTACATCTCAAACAAGAGAGATGAGAAAGATCACATTGGGCCTTTGACAAAGACCTGCTGGGATCCAGCCCTTTGAACTTAGTGTGTGTGTGTGTGTGTGTGTGTTCATGTGTGCGCGTGTGTGTGTGTGGTTTGTGTGCGTGTGTGTGTGTGTGTGTGTGTGCGCGTGTGTGGAGGTGCCCATTTGAAGGAGAGCAACAGTCTGGACATAAACAAGGAACAACAGTCGTGAGAGGAAAACCTCTTGACTCACACTACACTTGAGATGCTCACCTCACTTCATGTTACTGGCAGCAAGCAGCAGCTATAAGCAGCAGCTAAACCATTATTATCCTACAAACTAGTAGTGTTTATTATCCTACAGACTAGTATTGGTTATTATCCTACAAGCTAGTAGTGGTTATTATCCTACAAGCTAGTAGTTGTTATTATCCTACAAACTAGTAGTGATTATTACCCTATAGACTAGTCGTGGTTATTATCCTACGAACTAGCAGTGGTTATTATCCTGCAAACTAGTAGTGGTTATTATCCTACGAACTAGTAGTGGTTATTATCCTGCAAACTAGCAGGGGTTATTATCCTGCAAACTAGTAGTGGTTATTATCCTACAAGCTAGTGGTGGTTATTATCCTACAAACTAGCAGTGGTTATTACTCTACAAACTAGCAGGGGTTATTATCCTACAAACTAGTAGTGGTTATTATCCTACAAACTAGTAGTGGTTATTATCCTACAAACTAGCAGGGGTTATTATCCTACAAACTAGCAGTGGTTATTATCCTACAAACTAGTAGTGGTTATTATCCTACAAACTAGCAGTGGTTATTATCCTGCAAACTAGCAGTGGTTATTATCCTACAAACTAGCAGTGGTTATTATCCTACAAACTAGCAGTGGTTATTACTCTACAAACTAGCAGTGGTTGTTATCCTACAAACTAGCAGTGGTTGTTATCCTACAAACTAGTAGTGGTTATTATCCTACAAACTAGTAGTGGTTATTATCCTACAAACTAGCAGTGGTTATTATCCTACAAACTAGCAGTGGTTATTACTCTACAAACTAGCAGTGGTTATTATCCTGCAAACTAGCAGTGGTTATTACTCTACAAACTAGCAGCGGTTATTATCCTGCAAACTAGCAGTGGTTATTACTCTACAAACTAGTAGTGGTTATTATCCTACAAACTAGTAGTGGTTATTATCCTACAAACTAGCAGTGGTTATTACTCTACAAACTAGCAGTGGTTATTATCCTGCAAACTAGCAGTGGTTATTACTCTACAAACTAGCAGTGGTTATTACTCTACAAACTAGCAGTGGCTATTATCCTGCAAACTAACAGTGGTTATTATCCTGCAAAATAGCAGTGGTTATTACTCTACAAACTGGTAGTGGTTATTATCCTACAAACTAGTAGTGGTTATTATCCTACAAACTAGTAGTGGTTATTATCCTACAAACTAGCAGTGGTTATTATCCTGCAAACTAACAGTGGTTATTATCCTACAAACAAGCAGTGGTTATTATCCTGCAAACTAACAGTGGTTATTATCCTACAAACTAGCAGTGGTTATTACCCTACAAACTAGCAGTGGTTATTATCCTGCAAACTAACAGTGGTTATTATCCTACAAACTAACAGTGGTTATTATCCTACAAACTAGCAGTGGTTATTATCCTGCAAACTAACAGTGGTTATTATCCTACAAACTAGCAGTGGTTATTATCCTACAAACTAGCAGTGGTTATTATCCTACAAACTAGCAGTGGTTATTATCCTACAAACTAGCAGTGGTTATTACTCTACACACATCTTTTTTTTGTGAGGGCCGAGGAAGGCATATATTGACGTTCTCTAGCCCTTTCAAACGTCCAAAAACGAAGCCTATTTCTAGTGATCAGGCTGAGCCAAGGAGGCTGTGCTCCTGCTCCATCCTTACCTCCTTAGCATGGGGTGTAACTGTAATATTTACAATTCCCATAATACCCCAGTAATTGAAACCTTAAGTTACAGACAGTCTGGTCTGGGTACTTTGTGTCTGTTAATAGCTCTCTATCTGTAATGGGGGCGAAACAGAGCTATTTCACCATGAGTGTGTTTTTTATGTGAAATACTCAAAATGCACAAATCAACAATTTCCTGCCATAAAAAGGTTCATAGCTCGGGGGACGTCTTGTTAAAAACAACAGACCTTCATTAATTAGTGTGATGATTACAACCTCCAAGTCTAAGCCTCTCTAACCTCTCCCTCTAGCTCTCTGTATGAAGTTACAGTACAGCAGAAGTGCTCTGCTCCCAAAGAGCTCCCATTAAACACTTTCTAAGTTATAACCAGTTCCGCTTTTCCTCCTTTAACATCATCCCCTTTTAAATGTATGCAGAATCAAATCAAAGCGTGGATATTCAGCACAACATCTCACCCCAACAATGACACTGGTTTACGTGTATGTGTGCATTGCAGTGAGGAGAAAGAGAAGGAGGAGAAAGAGAAGGAGCAGGAGGAGAAAGAGAAGAAGGAGGAGGCCAGGTCAGCTCCCTTGGGTTGGCTGGTTGATCTCTGGGATCTCTGTATTAAGATTCTTTGGGCAGCATCATGCGCTCCAGTGAGTCAGAGATGACCTGGGGGTCAGAGGTGGCACAGATCATTATCTCCTTCTGTGAGGGGGATAGGGGGAGGAAGGAAGTAGGGGAGTAGCCGATGTGTGTGTGTGTGTGTGTGTGTGTGTGTGTGTGTGTGTGTGTGTGTGTGTGTGTGTGTGTGTGTGTGTGTGTGTGTGTGTGTGTGTGTGTGTGTGTGTGTGTGTGTGTGTGTGTGTGTGTGTGTGTGTGTGTGTGTGTGTGTGTGTGTTTGTGTGTGTGTGTGTGTGTGATTGTAAGGAGAAGTTCTCCCTGCATGAGTCCGCATTCCTGGGTCATCGCTAAAGCCACTGAAGCCCAACAGAGTCCCCTGTCACTTTGATTGACAGCCGCCACACTACAAATCTCAGCCAACGATCAGAACACAAACTGAGGCAAAAGACAGCGATTGTTGCGGCCTTATAGCTCACCGGGTAGGAAAAGGACTGAGGCTAAGCCCACCACAGAGCTTGCCTCCGAGCGGTGGTGTTTGAAGACATGTCGGGAAACTTTCTTCAACTTTCTTCTCTGAGCCTGATGGCTCCTTCCTTGGCACCTCTCTGTTTGAGATGTACTTAGCTTCATTACTGCACAAAGATTCCTGAAGTCATGTCTATGAAAACATGCCACTGTAACTCAACTCTGCCTGGAGGCCAAACAGGAACGTTTCAGTGTTTTTCTTTGCAAACACAAAGCAAGACATTACTGGTACTTATACGTGATTGAACTCATTCTTGTCATGATTGCCACCTTATTGGTGGGTTATTGTGACATTAAAATGTATGGTTTGAGGTATGCACTGTCCCAACAACTGTGATTGTTGTTAGAAATTATTGACTTACATGGAATTGTTTACAAGTCATGACACTAAGTCAGTGTAACTGAACATCCCTCCCTCGCGCTCCACCTCTCTAGAATCCTAGAGAACCTCAGTCTCTGTAATGTTCTACACCATTCGACGTCTGCCAACGAGCCTCTCTTCCTTTTGTGTGTAAGAGAAGACATAGATTCTCAAGTCAACTTGTATGTTAGAGGCAACACAGACACTACAAAAAGCCCACCTGTAAAAACTTTAATGGGGGGATTAGCGTGGAGAGAAGTTCCAACTTTTATCCAAATGTGTCTCCTGGCTCACAACAATGCCTGGTACAAGGCAGGGAGAGTGGGCTGCTAAAGAAGGTAGAGTGGGGTGGAATGGGTCTGGGTCAAAGGGATGTCAGTGGTGCTCAGAGCCTGCTGGAGTAGTAGTAACTTGAAAACAAGAAAGCAGGCAGGCACAACTTTTATCTCACTAAACAAAATAAGGACCCCCATAGAGAGACGGGCTGTCCAGATCTGAAGGGAAAGGCTGAGCAGGCCTGTTCCATCACCGAGACAGCAGCATTGTTTCCTGGGCCACAGGGACTACAAGAGGAAGGTACAGAGGGTAGGTATATGTTACAGGGGAGGGTACACAGGCACTGGACTGTCAGCTGTCCTCTGGGTGTGCAGCAATGTAGGGACACACTGCCCCAGCCTTTGGCACCCTGACACTCTCACTCTCATCTGGCAGGACACGGCTGAAAGTGTCACTTCAAAACCTCCTTGCTTTTATCTCTGTATGGATCTCTGATTGGAGTTGACCCACCCACCTCATGGGAATGTGCTTCTTGAGCTGCGTTAACTTTGTTTGTGTTCAGGTACATATATACATGTCTGTCTGCTCTCTACCCCTTTAGATGTTCCATCATCATAACATGTTTGCTTAAATGTCTTTAATAATATTGCTTCCCAACCCCCATAATAATGTTCTCAGAAGTGCCAAACATCCTGTCAGAGAGCGGGTGAGAAACAACCCCATCCTCTTTTCTATTTGTTTTGGTCTTAAGCCGGGTTTGATCTCACCCTAAAGACAAAGACAGGTGTTCCACATTAACAAAGGGCACTGGTGTGTGTGTGTGTGTATTTGAGTGTACGAGGGAAAACATTCACTTTTCATGTCCCAACGCAGCAGCCAAGATCAGATCAGAAGGGGTTGAGGGGTTCATCCTAAATAGCATCCAATTCCCTATATAGTGCACTGCTTTTGACCGGGACCCTTAGAGCTGTGGTCAAAAGTAGTGCACTGAATAGGGAATAGGGTGCAATTTGGGACACACAGGGGCTCATCCTCTAAGGAAGTACTCAGTGATAATAACATCCTGCGAGAGAGAGAGGGATAGACAGAGGGAGAGAGAGGGCTCTGGACAGGGTAATTAAAACAGCTTTTCTTTCTGTCTCGCTCTCCGAAAGAGAATGAGGGAGTGAGCTAGGGGAGAGGGGGATGAGAGAGGGAGGGAGCAAGGAAAGAAGGATAGGAGGAGGAGGGGGCGCCATTCAGACAGGAAATTCCAGCAAGATATGTTGGCTGTGGTCCTAACGACACAGCACCATGCCAACGGCTACACACAACGAGCGAATGGCCTTGTCCCTTCTCGCCCTGTACTATGGGTAGTAAAGCAACAGTCTGACCGGACTGAGGCTTCAACTGGCTGGGGAAAAGCTTTGGGTAGCTAGCGTGAAATTTGTTATCGCCAAGCGAGGAGAAATACAGAGAGGGAGTCCTTTTCTTAGACTTCTATAGTACTGTACATCCATCCAACCACAACAGTTTAGCCCCTATTTGATTGGTCATTAAGAGTATTGTGTATTTAGACTGATCTAGGACCATTATGACACACAGCATGAACCAGCCAGGCTAATAAGCCAGTGTGGTAAGTCGAATTCAACACACACACACACACACACACACACACACACACACACACACACACACACACACACACACACACACACACACACACACACACATACATACACACACACAGCAGGTTAATAGGCCAATGTATTAAGATCCATTTTAACCAGTTTAACGTTCACAGCCCCAGGTTTAGTCTGCAGTGCTGACTCCTACTGAGGCGTGGGCTCGCCATGGCGACAG
Source organism: Salvelinus alpinus (assembly GCF_045679555.1). NCBI lineage: Eukaryota > Metazoa > Chordata > Actinopteri > Salmoniformes > Salmonidae > Salvelinus > Salvelinus alpinus. The sequence continues at coordinate 41,137,195 of NC_092099.1, read as the reverse complement.
AAGGATTAGGGGCTTACAGGAGAGCACTGAACAACCACAACCCCTCTCTCTCTCTCTGTGTGTCTGTGTGTCTGTGTGTGTGTGTGTGTGTGTGTGTGTGTGTGTGTGTGTGTGTGTGTGTGTGTGTGTGTGTGTGTGTGTGTGTGTGTGTGTGTGTGTGTGTGTGTGTGTGTGTGTGTGTGTGTGTGTGTGTGTGTGTGTGTGTGTGTGTGTGTGTGAGAAAGAGAGAGTATGTGCTTCTCTTCATACCCCTCACTCTGGGACAAGTAAAAATGCTACATGTTTTATTGATAGGTGGATTTGGGGCTGAAGGTAAGTAGATTAAGTCAGGGCCTGGCTCCATAGAAACATGTGACAGGTAGAATTGATGTTCATCATAGAGCCTGTTTTTACTTTCTTTGACTGGTTAGAAGTCTGACTGACTAAGAAGCAGAGGAAGTTCACTTTCATATTCAAATAAACATACAGTATAGAAAAGGAACATTGTTGGCTCAGGGAAGTGATGGGGTTATATTATTTATTTGAAGTCCGGTTCCTTTTATAGTACATTAGGAAATAAGATGTTTATGTCTCAAACAGTACATTGTCCATTAGGTGACAGTTATAGCTTGGCTAGGACATCCATATGCCATCTTAAACATTAAGACTGAGGTGGCTGAAGAGGGATCATGCTGGGGAGGATGGGAGAAGGTTATTGGAAAATGTTTTTTATAGAGAGGACTCCTCAGGTTTTTGGAAGGTGTTCATTAAATCATATCAGGCAGGGAAGCTGTGTTTGAGAAGCACTATATATAAATGGAGTTGAATTATATGTGTGTGTGTGTGTGTGTGTGTGTGTGTGTGTGTGAGAGAGAGAGAGAGAGAAACAGAGAGAGAGTTGTGTAAACATGAACAGGAAAGGCACTCAGGACACCGCTACACAACGCCTGATGAAGATCGGACACATCTGGGGGTGCCCATGGCAACCAGCCCTAAACACAGCCTGCATGACGGGCCTTAGCGGCCAACACGCTCACATCACTCCCCCCCTCCTCCCCCCTCTCTCTCTTTCTCCCTCTCTTTCCCTCTCCCAAACTGGCTTTTCTCTACCATCATCCATCTCCATCAAACAACAAGCCTAATCCACCCAATCACTCCCAACTAACTATATACTCCCAGTCTCACTGAACCCTAAATCTGCAAACCCCAATCTGCTGTTTGACCGCAGTCAGCATGACGCATTACCTATAGCTGAGGTAAGGTGGGGTACTGGTTCTCTTAATTGTCTTTAGGGTACTGTGGTACTAGGACCTCACCTCTCTAACATCACAGTAAGGGTCCTATTCTAGTGTGGGGGCCAGGGGACATGGTCGTAAGGAGAATACAGCTATCTGTGTTGAGCAGATGTGTCTTGGGGGATCAGGGGCTAATGACCGCCATGCTTCACCCAGCTGGGAGCAGGGTGGTAGCAGGCTGGGAGCAGGGTGGGAGCAGGCTGGTAGCAGGGTGGGAGCAGGCTGGGAGCAGGGTGGTAGCAGGGTGGGAGCAGGGTGGTAGCAGGCTGGGAGCAGGGTGGGAGCAGGCTGGGAGCAGGGTGGTAGCAGGGTGGGAGCAGGGTGGTAGCAGGCTGGGAGCAGGGTGGTAGCAGGCTGGGAGCAGGGTGGTAGCAGGCTGGGAGCAGGGTGGGAGCAGGCTGGTAGCAGGCTGGGCGCAGGCTGGGAGCAGGGTGGTAGCAGGGTGGCAGCAGGCTGGGAGCAGGGTGGGAGCAGGCTGGGCGCAGGGTGGGAGCAGGCTGGGAGCAGGGCTGCACTGTGGCGGGCCATGCATTCACATTACATTTAAAGAGAGGGAGCTGGAGGGGGGCAGCCACCGTTTGGCCTCACTGGCCTGTGATTAGCCTGTTAGCATTAGCATGCTGTCAGTGTAGCTTTGGGGACCAGCGAGCCGAGCGAAGATCTCTGTAACACGATGAGGCGTCTGGATAATCAGCTACCAGACCAGACTCTGATGGATCACCAGATCAGCTGACCTAACCCTGGTTAACACACCCAGGTGTGGGCTTGGTTCATGAATTTCCTCAGAGCAGAAAAAGTATATTATCTCTACAGAACAGATCAGGATAAAAAAGGGTTCTGTTGTCTGGTGAGTGAAGATAATGTGAATGAAACTTGTCGTCAAGGTGATTAAGGTTGCACACTTTTTGGTATTCCTTTTGGTTCTAACCAACACAGATGGATTTTTTTCTATTCTTGTGACTTGATCACATTACATTTATCTTGTTTTAACACTCTTTAGGCTGTTCCTAACACACTGATACTCACTTCATTCTCACTTCAAACCCAGAGCGGGAACTCAGGCCATAACAGCAAGTGTTGTGTTGTGCATCTGACCCGTAGCATCACAGCTAATAGAAAAGCTGCCAGCTCACACAAAGAGCGTCCTCACAGCCTCACGACCCTAACAGCCCGATGACGGCATGGTTCTACACTGGTTTAGCACATCCCCCTCCTCCTTAGTAAAATTGATTTTTTAACAGGAACAGGGAGCGAGAGGGGTAGAAACAGGAAGTACACTTCATAACCAGACAATGCATGGGCGCAGGAGGCAGGAACATCAATCTAGGGCAGGGATGGGCAGCTCTAGGACCTGACTGGTGTCACACTTTTGCCCCAGCCCCAGCTAACACACTTGACACCAATAATCCACAAATCATGATCTTCAGTTTAGAATGCTATCAGTTTAATCAGCTGTGTTTGCTAGGGATGGGGAAAACCACTCTGGCCCCCAAGGACTGGAGTTGCACATCCCTGATCTAGGGGGTGGGGGTGTCGTGGCTGGGGGTCACCCCGGGGTGAGGGCTTCCTGGGGAGCCTGGGTTCTGGGCCTTCTCAGGTCGAAGGGAACTAGAGGGTCTGGGGAGTGTCTCAAAGAGAGAGACATATTCTGGACTCAAACTGCCACTGAGGGTCTATCAAAACAACTGTGATGATGCACAACATGTTTATTTAATACAATGACTGCAGAGCCAATGTTCTCAGAGGAGAAGACTTAGGATACAGTTATTGAGGTTTGATTTTCTATATTTTGTGTTCATATGAAAAGTATAGACACCTTAGGGGAAATCTGGTGGATATTTGGGATCATCATCAATTTTGGCTCACCAGCATCTCTAATTCTGTAAACGCCATCCTCTGAGAGATATGCTCTCTGGGCCTCAAACATCCAGTATGTCTGCCCTGGCTGAAACAGAGCTCAACTAACTGTCAGTGGAGTTCTGGCACAGGGCAGAGCGTCTTCAGTTAAAGTGCAGGCCCCAGGTCATCTAGTTGGATAAGATAAGAATACAGAACAACAACCTGACTCACCTCCTCACAGACACAGTCTGGTCTGGTGATCATTGTCCTGGGACTTCTGGTCTTGGGGAAACTATCTCACTCAGAGAATTGGTTTTAAAAACACCAATGACAAACAGCTGTGGAGGGTCTGAGATGGTCGTGTGATTGGTTTAAGGGTCAGAGATCCTGGTTCTTAGGTGCTTTGTTAGAGGTCTGATAATTCAGAGAGGCTGACCGGTCAGGCTCCGACCTTGTCTCTTCATAAAAACATTTTTGTTTGTAAATGCTATCCTGCGTACTGTCACCATGAGAAACCCTTGCAATAATGATGAATACCCATCATTGGAGAGACAAGTCATTCATATTCCTACACTAATGCAAGTCTAGTGGCTTTATGGGATGTAACTCAGAGCCTTTCAACTTTTCCTTGGTTCTTGCGTCAGCTAGCCAGGCTACGTCAACTAAATTAATCAAACTCACATTTACATTAAAAACAACAAGCAGGGTCTGTCTTAAACTAGCAGTGTTGGCTACAGTTCCATCCCACACAGAGAAAGTGAGATGATTTATCACCAGCCTTCATTTTATAGCATTTTTACAGCACAGACCCGAGCAGCCAGTGTGAAGCCCCTTAGCCACAAAGATAATGAACTGTGGGGAGACATTTCACTTCCTTCCACCCCCCTCTCTCACTCTCTCTACCTTTCCCCTCCACCTATCCCTCTCCTTCTCTCCCCCTCTATCCCCCCTCTCTCTCTCTCTCTCTCTCTCTCTCTCTCTCTCTCTCTCTCTCTCTCTCTCTCTCTCTCTCTCTCTCTCTCTCTCTCTCTCTCCCCCCCTTTCTCCGAGTTAGAGATTAAGAGTCTTAATTGGAGCATCCGGGTTGGTTTATAGTGAGGCAGTCAGGGGTGGGGGAGAAACCAAGGGAATGTCCAATAGCACAGCATGGAAGGGCCTGGTCTCAAAGGGGGACAGGGGGGTGGGGAGGTGGGGTCTCCCTGGACAATAGAGGTGTTTGTATGGCTGGGTTAGGCTAGTTAGAGGGAGGGATAGTTAGGTACAGAAACGGTGTTCGAGGTTTCGCGGGTTAGGGTGAGAGGGAGGGGCGATGCGGCCGGGCAATCACTAATTCAAATGGTAGCTCGCGGGTCCTCTCGCAATGTTCTCGGTCCAGTAAGATAATAATAAACAGATGGACTGGCTTCACGCTGGAGTAGAGGAGGAGTGGAGTGGGATGGAGAGATAGAGGGGGGCACAGTCAACAATGGCATGAATTAAAAGGCTAACCTTAGGATCGGCCACGTAAACGTGGTCTTTTTCTTTTTGTTGTCTGTCATGGAGTGCTTGTGTAACTAGACCAACCCTTCAGGCAGAAGAGCTCTCCTTACTCAAACACTACAGAGAGAGAGCTAAGAGCTGACAGCTCAGTGCATCAACTCACTGTCTACACTTCTCAAAGCATATGTTATATGGTACCCATATCAATTGTGACTAAATGTTTTGGAAACTGTAGTGTTTACCAGATGTGGAGAGGTATGTGTACAGCCCATAATACAACTTTTAGTGGATTTATGGTAAATGTAACCAAAATTGTTAGCATTTTACTTAGTTAGAATCAGATGACATTGTGTTGATTACATGAATGTTTTTAATCCAATAGAAGGTAATACATCGTGATTCCCTTGAGTAAACTTTAGCATTGAGAGGGTCATGGGGAATGCAATAAGCCATGTCGCCCTAGTTCAGAAGCCGGCATCTTTTTGGTGGCTTCGTGTACCGAGCGCAGTTGAAATGTTTACTTGGCTGTAATGCAAGTATGAAAGTAAAATAAACAGGGATCTATGAGGAACACATGTTGCTTTCTTCAGCCCCTTCCTGCATGGCTGGCAGAGAGGTCGACATGTTCAACGGTGGATTTACTTTGTAGAAGAGAGGGAGAGGTTGATCTGTGTTAATCTACATGTCCATCTTAATTACTCTTCGTATAGTTAGAGTGGGCAGGAAAATCAAACACTGGAGAGTTCACACATTGTGAGTGACTTGAGGAAAGCGTAATAACAATAAGGTTGTTACGGAGACCGTAGGCACACACACAACACACACAACACACACAACACACACAGCCACTTCTATTACTGGGGATATGGGCTGATGTGTAGGGTGCTACAACGTCCAGGCTAAGGCCATGTAGAACTGGGGGAGTCCATTTACAACTCAAAGAACGATTTTGTTTAGATGTTTGCTTACTTGATAAGCACCATCTATGTTTGTTGCAATGCAGCTTCTCACAAAAAGGCAGGTGAAAGAAAGAGCCAAACCTCATGAGACGAGAGACAAAGAAAGAAACTGAGAAAGAGTGTCTGGGACATTACTCAGCTACAACAACAACCCTCATGATAACTAATCATCCGTCACCATGAGTCGAGTGACAATAGCTAGATGCTACATTGTGTGATAAAATTAGCTGCGAGTTTGTTCACCTCAGAACGTCTCTTGCGGTATCTTCTTTATCTTCCCAAAGTTTGTGTTTCAAGTTTTAATGTAACGTGCACAAGTACAGTGAAATGCCTTTCTTGCAAGCTCCAAACCCAACAATGCAGTAATCAATAAAATAGTGTACAAAAAAACAAAGTCCCCTCATAAAGGCCATGTGTTGGAGTGCGTTTGGAGTCAAGCCCAGGAGTCAATTGTGAGTCCACTAAGTTCTGTTCACACACTCCTTTATGCTTCCTCAACACCATGGTAAATATTGTCAGACGAGGGCATGGCATGCGTGTCTCTCTTTCTCTCTCTCTCTTCTCGCAGTCCTTCTCAGAGTGCAGTCCTAGCTCTGCAAATAAGTGTCATATTGATCTTAGAGTGGACTGGGGCTGTGGAAGGAGACTGTTGTGTATGTGGTTTGATGAGGGGGGAGGAACAGACGGGCCTGGGTAAACACCCTAAATGTGTCCTAGACACATACACACGCACACACACACACGTATGCATGCACACAGCTCAGAGTGGGCTATCGTCTGTTTACCTCCTTCCATTCAGAGACTAAGTGCGAACAGCGGCAAAGACAACACCAGAAAAAGAAAAGGGAGGCTGCTGAGGGAGGACGGCTCAAAATAATGGCTGGAATGGAGTGAATGGAATGGTTTGATACACATCCATGTGTTTGATACCATTCCATTCACTCCATTCCAGCCATTATTATGAGCCCGTCCTCCCCAATTAAGGGGCCGCTGGCCTCCTGTGGTATTTACTAAATACTGTGAAGATATACCATTACACCTTATGATTAGAATGTGTCTCTAAACATATGAATGTAAAAGAAGAATATCCAAGAGTAATGTAAATGACAGAAATGGTACATGGTTGCTTTGAGAAAAAGTGATTAATGCACTTTGTAATACCCCCCACCAATGATAGAGCAGCAGTGTGACTGAGGACTATGTCATTAAGGTTTTAGACCACATCTAAATCACTAGCAGATGGTGACTCTCTACTCTACCACTGTTGTAATGAGACGTTTAGGGAACATATCAAAGAGCACGAAGAGGTTTTATGTTTCCTATCAAGACTTAAAAGGACTGTCATTAGTGTTAATGTTGAGGTGAGGAGGAAAGGAATACAGCAGTGGATCTTAGTCAAGACTGTTTGTGTGTACATGGTTTGACAACATGGATGACACAATGTTGGTTGGAGGTTCGAGGTCCAGTCACTAAAGTAAAGGACACACAGGACTGACGATTGGTCAGTGGCCAACCATCACCTGACTGTCGCCCCATCTTTTTGGTGTGTCCTTACCTTAGAGCAATTCAATGTAGAAGTACTATACTGTACATTGACATACTGTACTTGAGATCTAAAAGAATGCATAGATAAAGTAAGGCAAACCTCTGGCCTCCTGACATTGGCTGGTCGGTAAGGATGGTTCTGACGGGGTTAAAACAGCACAGTGCTTGTTTTTCCAAGACTCTGATTACAAAGCATTTTTCCTTCCCATCAAAGCAAAGAAAGCCCCCAATCTAAGAGCAGCACATTGAAGTTTAACAATCACCCCTTCCGCCTTGATGATGAGATGATCCACATGTGCCACAGATGTCCCCTAACTAATCCAAGTATCCATCCCAAATGTATTCCCTATGAAGTGCCCTACTTTGGACCAAAGCCCTATGGGCCCTGGTTCCAAAGTAGTGCATGATATACAGTAGGTGGAATAGGGTGCAATTTGGGACGCAACCCAAGTCTTGTTCTTCTTGTGGGTCGTACTGTGGGTTGTACCGTGGGTCGTACTGCGTGCCACATGTTGCCCCCCTGTGTTATTTTTAATTCTCCTCATTTTAAATAGGCCGGCCATATTCTGCTCTCTTGACAGAGAGGAGCTCTCTTGTGACCGTGAAGTCATCATAGCTGCTGGATGTGGGAAATGAATGACGACGCCGCAGAAATCAACTGGTTGCTTTGATAGTTTCATATTTCATATTTCTCTTCAAGACGTAATCTATTGCCAGAGCTCCACACAGCTTAGCTCCACCACCACCTCACTCAAGAGCTGCTCTGTTTGTCTGACCTCAGCCTCTTGTCCCCTTACACTTAGGCCTGTTACGCCTGGGATTTTGCCATAGCTGGGGTGAAGTAGGGTGGGACGTACAGGGGAGCGAGTGGGGAGTGAGTAGGGAGCTAGTGGAGCCTTAACCTGTTGAAATAGTTTGTATGATCCAGATCGAAACGTTGTGCATTTACCAGCCCAATAAAATGTATGTGGTGGAGCAGTGGTGTGTGTGGGTCCTACTTCACTCCTTATCCAGTTGCAAAGAGTCTCTTTTAGAGTGTCTGTTGCTCTAAAACTGGGCCTGAACAGGACCATGTCTGAAACCATGTCTGAAACCATGTCTGCAGCCAGCAGAAATATGATCTGCCCTGTCAGACCTGCAGACCGCCACTTGTCAGCTCCTATTAGGACCACTACTTGGCACAGCTTACATGTGGTATCTATCACCTAACCATGGGTTACTGAGCCACTACACCAGCCACACGTCTCTACCCCCGGCCTCCCATAACAGCCCCCCCTACCTCAGGAGACTTTACATGAACTGAAACCTGGGATCACCTGAGGTTGTATTATGACAAGCTAATTGATATATTAACTGGGTGGAGGCAGAGAGAGCGAGACTAGCAGAAACAATACTGTTTTTCCAACCGAAAATAAATTCAGCACGTTTGAGTGGATGGGCATAAGTAAGACGTTACACATAATTACTGATCTACAAAATACCTACACAATTGTAGCATCCCCAAAAACTTGATGTGATTACGATTCAGATTCAGCGTGTTTAATAGATGCTTCCCAATGCTCCGCCTCACAACAGGGAAATGTCTGTCAGGCTGCATGTTACTGTACATTTAAAATCCTGGTGGTGACAATAATCCTTAATAACACAGTCCTTAACAAACAAAGGGCCTTGTTCCAGTTCAAAGTGTGACCTATCCACACCTGTGCTGCAAACCGTGACAAACAAGCACCTGGTAAATTGGGACTTGGCTCTTTCCATTGGTTGTGTAGGAGAGAAACTAGAACTGGCCCATTCAGATTCCATACCCTTTTACAGTGTTAATGAGGGAAAATATTCCATTAAACGGTTTATGTAGAACTTAAGAATACAGAACCACCCGTTATTGCCTAACAGTTTATCCTATTTTCTTATACGAGCAGTATGGTAACTGGTGAAGGACGACAAGGCGCCAGTTTCTGAAAGCGTAAGGGATTTGTTTAAATACCGACACAATTTCTGCTCTTTCACAGGTATTTTACTTTAATGGAACAGCATGTGAAACTTCGTAGCAAGGCTCGATTTGTAGCTGCACTGTTGTGGTTTTCAGGCCTCATTGGAGCTGAGTTGTGTCAATTGAAAATGTTTCGTATTGAGTCAAACGTGGTTTTCTTAGGGAGTTGAGGGCAATTACAGTGTCTCTACAGGTCTGACAAGCTGCCGTGTCGAGTTGCCCTGAACATGAGCTAACTAAACAGACAGACAGGCACACAAGGCCCTATTTAGAGAATCATACAAAGCCTTGTCTAGTGTTAGTCTGTGCATGCACACCTGCAAAAACACTATTCACAGTTTCTTTTGACTTGCTAAAAGTTATATTTTCTGACAAAACCATTAGAGGCTATATAAAATAAATCTGTGTAAGACCTTTAAAGTGAACAAAAATGATACTTTTTGCTTTCTGGCAAGCAGACAAGAACGAAAGTCTTTGACACTTCAGAGGGACCTTGCTAAATGTCAGATATCATGTGTAGTAAGTCATTTGCAGCTGCTGTAATGTACAAAGAAAGAATGACAAATTGGGATACTGCAAGTCACAAACCTGTGGCGGGGTCTGTTCCTACAATTTTCCACAGATGTTCTTCACACATTTATTCAATATCACTCATAAGAAATTGTCAAAATAAAATATATTTACTTATCCAGAGGATATTTAAATTCATACTCAATCCTCTGAAACACTATTCCCATAACTGGGAATGGATGGAAAATGGAACCCTGCACTGGACAGTCCAGTATGTGGTAATGGAGTGATCAGCCATGGAGTAGTATTGGGATAGCTCTGGCTCTATGTTCCTACAGGCTGCATGCATGTTGTTTGCCCGGCTGTTGGCAGCCCCTGACGGGCTCCCTCACGGTCCTCCAGGCCCAGACGCCTCCCTGTCTCCACCAGCAGAGAGAGACTGGCCTGACTTGCCTAGAGGATATATTACCTGGAGCATAGAGAGATGAGATACAGTGCCTTGCAAAAGTATTCATCCCCTTGGCGTTTTCCCTATTTTGTTGCATGGACATACACAAAATAGTCCAAATTGGTGAAATTAAAATATATATTTTTTCTCCAAAAAATCGAAGAAAATTAAAAACTTAAAAGTGGTGCGTGCATATGTATTCACCCCTTTGCTATAAAGCCCCTAAATAAGATCTGGTGCAACCAATTACCTTCAGAAGTCACATAATTAGTTAAATAAAGTCCACCTGTGTGCACTCTAAGTGTCACATGATCTGTCACATGATCTCAGTATATATACACCGGATCTGAAAGTCCCCAGAGTCTGCAACACCACTAAGCAAGGGGCACCATCAAGCAAGTGGCACCATGAAGACCAAGGAGCTCTCCAAACAGGTTAGGGACAAAGATGTGGAGAAGTACAGATCAGGGTTGGGTTGGGTTATAAAAAAATATCTGAAACTTTGAACATCCCACGGAGCACCATTAAATCCATTATTAGAAAATGGAAAGAATATGTCACCACAACAAACCTGCCAAGAAGGAGGAGCTGCAAAGCTCCACAGTGGAGATTGGAGTATCTGTCCATAGGACCACTTTAAGCTGTACACTCCACAGAGCTGGGCTTTACGGAAGAGTGGACAGAAAAAAGCCATTGCTTAAAGAAAAAATAAGCAAACACGTTTGGTGTGGGAGACTCCCCAAACATATGGAGGAAGGTACTCTGGTCAGATGAGACAAAAATGTAGCTTTTTGGCCATCAAGGAAAATGTTATGTCTGGCGCAAACCCAACACCTCTCATCACCCCGAGAATACCATCCCCACAGTGAAGCATGGTGGTGGCAGCATCATGCTGTGGGGATGTTTTTTTCGGCAGGTAAATTGGTCAGAATTGAAGGAATGATGGACTGCCCTAAATACAGGGAAATTCTTGAGGGAAACCTGTTTCAGTCTTCCAGGGATTTGAGACAGGGACAGAGGTTCACCTTCCAGCAGGACAATGACCCTAAGCATACTGCTAAAGCAACACTTGAGTGGTTTAAGGGAAAACATTTAAATGTCTTGGAATGGCCTAGTCAAAGCCCAGACCTCATTCCAATTGAGAATCTGTGGTATGACTTAAAGATTGCTGTACACTTGCGGAACCCATCCTACTTGAAATGGTTGGAGCAGTTTTGCCTTGAAGAATGGGCAAAATCCCAGTGGCTAGCTGTACCGAGCGTATAGAGACATACCCCAAGAGACTTGGAGCTGTAATTGCTGGAAAAGGTGGCTCTACAAATTATTGACTTTGGGGGAGGGGGGTGAATAGTTATGCATGATCAAGTTTTCAGTTTTTTTGTATTATTTCTTGTTTGTTTCACAATAAAAAATATTTTGCATCTCCAAAGTGGTAGGCATGTTGTGTAAATCAAATGATACAAACCCCCCCAAAAATCTGTTTTAATTCCAGGTTGTAAGGCAACAAAATAGGAAAACTGCCAAGGGGGGTGAATACTTTCGCAAGCCACTGTAGATGAGAGAGAGATGAGAGAGAGAGATGAGAGAGAGTGAGAGAGAGAGCGATGAGAGAGAGAGAGAAGGGTAAACTAAACTGTGGCCTTAGGAAGTAAAAAGTCCCTGACACCTCTCAGCCTCTGAGCTCAGCTTCCTTCTGTCTGTGGATTAAGTAACTTCCTCAGTCACAATTAAAGGTTTATCCTCTCACAATGAAGAAATTAAACTGTAAAAACTCACCAGCTAAATTATTGTTATTCATGGAAGTTTAAAGAAGCGGAGGCTTGAATTGTAAACAGTCCCCCCTCTTCTGTTAAGTACACTGTGTGGTGAGTACAGCCATGGGAATTTCAGAGCGAGCAGGAACCTTCTTAGGAACTACAACTGTGTTGAATAAGAAGGATTTACTGAGCTCTTTGACTCTTAAGTACACCAACCCTCTCTGAGTCAAAGCTAACACTTGGAGAATGTCCACATGGAGAATGTACACTTGGAGAATGTACACATGGAGAATGTACACTTGGAGAATGTACACATGGAGAATGTACACTTGGAGAATGTACACTTGGAGAATGTACACATGGAGAATGTACACTTGGAGAATGTACACTTGGAGAATGTACACTTGGAGAATGTACACATGGAGAATGTACACTTGGAGAATGTACACTTGGAGAATGTACACTTGGAGAATGTACACATGGAGAATGTACACTTGGAGAATGTACACTTGGAGAATGTCCACATCTATAGGACATATAATGTATATACAATACACACACATACATTCCTGCAAATGTACTTTACATGTCTACTACTGTAGAGGGATTCTACTCTGTTATAGATTGAGTCAGTAGGCTCTCATTGTTTAGGATTCAACATGTGTTTGGTGTCTGTATTTAGGAAATAACGAAATGAAATGCAACATGTCTACCATGGCAGTTTGATGGCCATCCTCACTATCATTGATAAGGAGGTAAGGAACTGTTCTGTGTCTTATGATCAAGCAGAGGGACCAGGTGGAGGTGTGTATGTGTGTGCATGTGTGTGTGTGGGGGGGGGGGGGGGGGGGGGGTGAAGGTGAGGGGCATCTTGGGGTGAAAGACAGAGAGAGACAAGTCTGTATCTGCGGCAGCAGTGGGATGACCCTATTGATCTTCTGAAGACTGGGCTAAGAATGCACACGCATACCTCCTATTGTGGGAATCCACCTAAAATCCTAGACTACACTGAGTATACCAAACATTAATAATATCTTCCTAATCTTCAGTTGCACCCCCCCCCCCCCCCCCCTCATTTTGCCCTCAGCTCAGCCTCAATTCGTTGGGTCATGGACTCTACAAGGTGTCGAAAGCATTCCACAGGGATGCTGACCCATGTTGACTCCAATGCTTCCCACAGTTGTGTCAAGTTGGCTGGATGTCCTTTGGGTGGTGGACTATTCTTGATGCACACGGGAAACTGTTGAGTGTGAAAAACCCAGCAGAGTTGCAGTTCTTGACACAAACTGGTGACCTTGGCACCTACTACCATACCCCATTCAAAGGCACTGAAATATTTTGTCTTGCCCATTCATCCTCTGAATGGCAGACATACACAATCCATGTCTCAAGGCTTAAAAATCTTTAATCTGTCTCCTCCCTTTCATCTACAATGATTGAAGTTGATTTAACAAGTGACATCAATAAGGGAGCATAGCTTTCACCTGGATTCACCTGGTCAGAGCAAGTGTTCTTAATGTTTTGTATATTGAGTGTATACTGTTATTACAGATGTTTTACATGAGTCACAACACGCAGGAAGGAACTGGACATTTGGGTTAGGGTTAAGTTTGGCTGAGGTTAAACTGGGTTAGGGTTAAGTTTGGCTGAGGTTAAACTGGGTTAGGGTTAAGTTTGGCTGAGGTTAAACTGGGTTAGGGTTAAGTTTGGCTGAGGTTAAACTGGGTTAGGGTTAAGTTTGGCTGAGGTATAACTGGGTTAGGGTTAAGTTTGGCTGAGGTTAAACTGGGTTAGGGTTAAGTTTGGCTGAGGTTAAACTGGGTTAGGGTTAAGTTTGGCTGAGGTTAAAATGGGTTAGGGTTAAGTTTGGCTGATGTTAAACTGGGTTAGGGTTAAGTTTGGCTGAGGTTAAACTGGGTTAGGGTTAAGTATGGCTGAGGTTAAACTGGGTTAGGGTTAAGTTTGGCTGAGGTTAAACTGGGTTAGGGTTACGTTTGGCTGAGGTTAAACTGGGTTAGGGTTAAGTTTGGCTGAGGTTAAACTGGGTTAGGGTTAAGTTTGGCTGAGGTTAAACTGGGTTAGGGTTAAGTTTGGCTGAGGTTGATTTTGGCTGAGGTTAAACTGGGTTAGGATTAAGTTTGGCTGAGGTTAAACTGGGTTAGGGTTAAGTTTGGCTGAGGTTAATTTTGGCTGAGGTTAAACTGGGTTAGGATTAAGTTTGGCTGAGGTTAAACTGGGTTAGGGTTAAGTTTGGCTGAGGTTAAACTGGGTTAGGGTTAAGTTTGGCTGAGGTTAAACTGGGTTAGGGTTACGTTTGGCTGAGGTTAAACTGGGTTAGGGTTAAGCTTGGCTGAGGTATAACTGGGTTAGGGTTAAGTTTGGCTGAGGTTAAACTGGGTTCGGGTTAAGTTTGGCTGAGGTTAAACTGGGTTAGGGTTAAGTATGGCTGAGGTTAAACTGGGTTAGGGTTAAGTTTGGCTGAGGTTAAACTGGGTTAGGGTTAAGTTTGGCTGAGGTTAAACTGGGTTAGGGTTAAGTATGGCTGAGGTTAAACTGGGTTAGGGTTAAGTTTGGCTGAGGTTAAACTGGGTTAGGGTTAAGTTTGGCTGAGGTTAAACTGGGTTAGGGTTAAGTTTGGCTGAGGTTAAACTGGGTTAGGGTTAAGTTTGGCTGAGGTTAAACTGGGTTAGGGTTAAGTTTGGCTGAGGTTAAACTGGGTTAGGGTTAAGTTTGGCTGAGGTTAAACTGGGTTAGGGTTAAGTTTGGCTGAGGTTAATTTTGGCTGAGGTTAAACTGGGTTAGGATTAAGTTTAGCTGAGGTTAAACTGGGTAGGGTTAAGTTTGGCTGAGGTTAAACTGGGTTAGGGTTAAGTTTGGCTGAGGTTAAACTGGGTTCGGGTTAAGTTTGGCTGAGGTTAAACTGGGTTAGGGTTAAGTTTGGCTGAGGTTAAACTGGGTTAGGGTTACGTTTGGCTGAGGTTAAACTGGGTTAGGGTTAAGTTTGGCTGAGGTTAAACTGGGTTCGGGTTAAGTTTGGCTGAGGTTAAACTGGGTTCGGGTTAAGTTTGGCTGAGGTTAAACTGGGTTAGGGTTAAGTTTGGCTGAGGTTAAACTGGGTTAGGGTTAAGTTTGGCTGAGGTTAAACTGGGTTAGGGTTAAGTTTGGCTGAGGTTAAACTGGGTTAGGGTTAAGTTTGGCTGAGGTTAAACTGGGTTAGGGTTAAGTTTGGCTGAGGTTAAACTGGGTTAGGGTTAAGTTTGGCTGAGGTTAAACTGGGTTAGGGTTAAGTTTGGCTGAGGTTAAACTGGGTTAGGGTTAAGTTTGGCTGAGGTTAAACTGGGTTAGGGCTAAGTTTGGCTGAGGTTAAACTGGGTTAGGGTTAAGTTTGGCTGAGGTTAATTTTGGCTGAGGTTAAACTGGGTTAGGATTAAGTTTAGCTGAGGTTAAACTGGGTTAGGGTTAAGTTTGGCTGAGGTTAAACTGGGTTAGGGTTAAGTTTGGCTGAGGTTAAACTGGGTTCGGGTTAAGTTTGGCTGAGGTTAAACTGGGTTAGGGTTAAGTTTGGCTGAGGTTAAACTGGGTTAGGGTTACGTTTGGCTGAGGTTAAACTGGGTTAGGGTTAAGCTTGGCTGAGGTATAACTGGGTTAGGGTTAAGTTTGGCTGAGGTTAAACTGGGTTCGGGTTAAGTTTGGCTGAGGTTAAACTGGGTTCGGGTTAAGTTTGGCTGAGGTTAAACTGGGTTAGGGTTAAGTTTGGCTGAGGTTAAACTGGGTTAGGATTAAGTTTGGCTGAGGTTAAACTGGGTTAGGGTTAAGTTTGGCTGAGGTTAAACTGGGTTAGGGTTAAGTTTGGCTGAGGTTAAACTGGGTTAGGGTTAAGTTTGGCTGAGGTTAAACTGGGTTAGGGTTAAGTTTGGCTGAGGTTAAACTGGGTTAGGGTTAAGTTTGGCTGAGGTTAAACTGGGTTAGGGTTAAGTTTGGCTGAGGTTAAACTGGGTTAGGGTTAAGTTTGGCTGAGGTTAAACTGGGTTAGGGTTAAGTTTGGCTGAGGTTAAACTGGGTTAGGGTTAAGTTTGGCTGAGGTTAAACTGGGTTAGGGTTAAGTTTGGCTGAGGTTAAACTGGGTTAGGGCTAAGTTTGGCTGAGGTTAAACTGGGTTAGGGTTAAGTTTGGCTGAGGTTAAACTGGGTTAGGGTTAAGTTTGGCTGAGGTTAAACTGGGTTAGGGTTAAGTTTGGCTGAGGTTAAACTGGGTTAGGGTTAAGTTTCGCTGAGCACAAAGAGTACATGGAGCATTACTATGATTCAAGGTCACAGCCACCATGTCTTTCTCAGGACTATGAGTTAGAAACAAGGAAACGATTCATTTAAATCCTACACTTTTTTGTCATTCAAAAAGAGGGAATCCTATCTAAAGGAAAATCTACATACTTTCTAACCACATGAAGGGATTTCACTCACTCATCACTCACTCCATTTCTACCCAGTTGTTATGAAAATTACTATTTATTTTCCCCACATCTCTTCTTCTCCCAGAGCTGTCTGGCGTATGACATCACAAACTAGTTTTCCATGAGGCTAGTAGCGGCTAGTAGCGGGCCTGTTTACATGTTTCTGGGGACCATGACAACCATACATTGAAGTAACATCGGTCTCAGAGCCTGTACTGTAATCACAGGGTGTACTGTAGGCCTATGTACTGAAATCCTTTAAAGTGATGATCCAGAACTTTTGTATAATTTCAGTCAGTAGTTTTGAAAGTGGTACTCAAGAGCCAAAACGAGCCCCCTTTTTTGGTGTACTACTTCATCCAATTGTGTACTACGTTATCCATTTCGTATGATATGTTACATCCTGCAGATGTTGTTATTGTACAATTTGTGTAAAATGTTACGAATCAAATTCGTACAATATGTTACCGGACTGCATCTTTAAGTAGTGCTAGAAAGGACTTTCTCAGTGAGGAAAATACACTCCACCATTCTGAAGAGCCTGTATTTAACCATGGCCTAAAGTGAAACACCAAAATGACATGCCTGTCTGGCTATTGCATGGGACCGGTACAGAACAGAACTATTTATGGAAAAAGTAACATGCAAGGGACTTCAATGTTACAGTCCAGAAAACATAAAGGCTTGGTTGGATTGGTTTTGGATTGGTTGTTCCCAGCCCACAACCCGCCGGCCAGGACAGAGTTGTGGTCTGGGATGCCTCTGTTTGTTATCCCTGGGTCTGCTGCATTTACTCAGGCTAACCTGTCTGCTTATTTTGCTGGTCTCACAGTTTACTGTAGCCCTGCCGTCTGCCTGCCTGCATTTTATCCTGAGAGAGAGGCCAGTAGCCAGCACTGGTGTCAGGGATGTGGGCTGCACTGGGTACATCCCAAATTGCATCTTATTCCCTGTTGGCCCTGGTGAAAAGTAGTGCACTATATAGGGAAAACAGTGCCATTTGGAACATACCCACTGTCTTGTTTCAGACAGGATTTTCCCTGCTGCTGCCTGCTGTACTGACCACACAAATACTGGAAAAGTTGAATGTCACTAAATGTTTATGGAATTTCTCCTCCTACTCTTCCTCCTTTTCAAGCTTAGCTGCTGACCTGACTCTTATTTTGGACGAAGCTGACCAAAAAACGAACATAAAATAAGAAAAGCCTTTTTTGTTTGTTTTTTAACCAAACAAAAAAATATTTCTTATATCTGTTTATTTGACTGGGTTTACTTAGACAAAGTCTGACTGACTTACAGGTGCGGGTGATTGAACGTGTGGTATGTGACTCTATGTCTCTATTATAAGCCCTCCATAATGAGGCTAATTGCTAATGGCTAATGCTGTGGTATTACCAGCCTGTTTCAGCAGTGTAACCTTAGATCTGTAATTACCAGCAAACCAACTCCCTCAGCCTAAGGAGGAATTCTAGTGTCGCTACAAATCAATATCCTGTGAGCCTAACAGAGCTGCAACAGCAGTCACAAAGGCCTCTAATACCAGGGACGGGGAAGGCTATGGGCCAACAGGGCTTCTTTTCAGGTAGAGTGTCAAAGTAGCTAAGAGCAGTAAGGAACTGTGACTTTGTCATTTGAGGCATTAATGCAATTAACTTTCCCCTACACTTTTCCCTACAACATTCTCTAGAAAAACTTTGAGTATGTGAAGCTGCGGTCCTAGTAGATGTATATGTCTATTTTAGTAGATACAATATTGTCCTATTCTATTCTATTCTATTCTGGACAGACACCTAGATGACTGGTGGCTGACTAATTGGCTGACTGATTAACTGACTGGCAGACTGACTGGCTGACTGATTTGCTGGCTGAATGGCTGGCTGACTGAAGGTGGCTGACTGTCTGGCTGACACTGTTTTCACCAGCTGTGTGTGCAGGCCCTGAGGGAAGGGGGAGGAGACACATGGGCCGGATGGACTCCCCTGGCCTCAGCCCCTGGCCTCAGCCTAGACTATAGGAATAGGCTGTAGCATGTCTACCCCAGCTATAGGAACAGACCTGTTTACATAAGCACCCCTTTTCTTTGTTTACCACTTTACACACATTTTTGTTTTAAAAATGTATATTTCCTCAGGGGCTTGTTTTTGTTCACTTGAACTGTGAGCGTGAAGGGGTACATTAGGGGATGAAAGCAGGCATGGGAGATCTTAGTTCAGACTGGTAGGAGTTAGGGTTACAGGGGTGGGGGTTCTGCAATGCAGCAGAACAGTGAGTGGACATTCCCGTTTTCTTTAAGTATTGGACCTTATTTTTGTCCCCTAGCTACGGTTATTATTTTGGATGTGTGTAAAACTCCCTCTATTCAGGGAAGGTAAGGGGCAAGGGCCTGGGAAGGGGGACACTGAGGAGGAAAGGAAAGAACCAGAACTTAGGTCCCCTAAACAGAAAGGAAACATCTCAGAGTCGGAGGCCAGGATTAATCAGAGCATGCTGGGAATGGAATTCCGTTAAAGAGAAGAAGAAAACAAGGGAGGAAAGACAGAGAGAGAGAGGGAAGAAAGGGGGTGTCGGCTAATCCTCTAAAGCAGAGGTACTCAACTCTTACCCTACGAGGTCTGGAGCCTGCTGGTTTTCTGTTCTACCTGATAATTAATTGCACACAACTGGTGTCCCACGTCTAAATCAGTCCCTGCTTAGAGGGGAACAATAAAAAAAAATGCAGTGGAACTGGCTTCTAATTGAGTTTGAGGGCCCTAAAGGATCCATATATTGCTCCCAACTCCTCTCCCACAGCTTGCAAATGGCTAGGAATGTAACGTGTTGTCTATGGACGCTGTGTGTGTGTGTGTGTGTGTGTGTGTGTGTGTGTGTGTGTGTGTGTGTGTGTGTGTGTGTGTGTGTGTGTGTGTGTGTGTGTGTGTGTGTGTGTGTGTGTGTGTGTGTGTGTGTGTGTGTGTGTGTGTGTGTGTGTGTGTGTGTGTGTGTGTGTGTGTGTGTACAGTATACATCTCTGGTAAGGAGAGATGGACGTGTGCTAGGCAGACGTGATGACATTGATGTACTATACTGTGCTGATTTTATTATTATTATTTATTTTAATTCAATTAAATACACTATACTGTATATTCATTATGTGATTACTGTAGTGTTTTAAACATCTTACATATTCCTTTGAACTCAGCATAGGAATTTCTTCACTTTCTGTAAAAACTATCCAGAGAAGTATTTAAAAAATGTCTAACTTATTCGTAAAATGCAGAAACCCTGTGTCCAATTTCCGGCAAGAGAACAGAAGTGTATCGGCCCCTTTTTTCAGAAGTATATCTAGGCCACAACCTCTAACCTCTGAGAGAGAGAGAGAGAGAGAGAGAGAGAGAGAGAGAGAGAGAGAGAGAGAGAGAGAGAGAGAGAGAGAGAGAGAGAGAGAGAGAGAGAGAGAGAGAGAGAGAGAGAGAGAGAGAGAGAGAGAGAGAGAGAGAGAGAGAGAGAGAGAGAGAGAGAGAGAGAGAGAGAGAGAGAGAGAGAGAGAGAGAGAGAGAGAGAGAGAGAGAGAGAGAGAGAGAGAAAAGAGAGAGAGAGAGAGAGAAAAGAGAGAGAGAGAGAGAGAGAGAGATTCCATGCTCATGGATTCGGGGTCAGATCTAACGGGGGTCCATTGTGGCTATAACACAAGCACCAAACCAGAGCTCCAACAAACCAGAGTATTGTGGCAGCCAGGATGTAATGGTTAATATACGCTTATGAATATCTGATCTAGATGTAGAGTCAAGGGAATGTATAAGTATAAAGACATGTATTGAGCTGACTGCCCAGTACAGACTCTGTAGGAACCTATTTTCAAACATTAGATATGAAATATAACCTATTTACTGTAAAATAAGGCAGAATTATAGGAGGATCTATATAGTTTAACAGAAGCTGACCATACCAATAAAATGAAAGTCCCTTCCGCTCTATAATGATATATGTCTCTGTCTTATTCAGTTATAAAAGACAACAGTCAGTTCCTGCTAGTGTGTGGTGGATCGGATCGCCCCTAGAGGAAAGCAGAATTGGGCCGAGCCAGTCAATAGCTTCACCTTCCTGCAAGACCCACCTTCACCTTCCTGCAAGACATGAGGTCTTCTCATGTATATGGTCAGTTAAGGCAGTACTGATACGATGTTGTGATTGTGAAATACTGTACATGGCACTGGATACAGCTGGTCCTTTCTTTCCCAACATGACAATCTACTGGGGATATGAAATAAATCAATATATTCTGGGCTTCTCAGGTGTGTGTGTCATGCTGTTTTCTAAGTAGTAGGGCCAGGCGAGGTGGTGTCTTGTGCAACACAGTTACCAGAACTATTTATCTCTTGCACTGCCTTGTCTACTCTTCTTTAAGACATGTGGAATGAATACTGAGGCACTCATCCACATGTTGTGGAGTTAGAGCAATGTTCTGAATATCTTAAAAAGTACTTCTGCCTACACTTCCACTCATGAGGATATTTATTCTTTAATCAGTTTAAAACAGGTGGATGGCGATAGAGTTAATTAAACATATGAGGGAGTCACACTCTGAGTCACAAATCCCCTATTCTCTCCCTGCCTTTCACGGGCCCACAGAACCACAACAGTGCAATGGCCTTATTTAGAGGGAGAGAAAGAAAGAAAGAAAGAAAGAAAGAGCAGAAATCCCTGTCTCCTTTCTCAGGAAGATTAGTGATGTCCCTTTGGCGTGTTCCTGCAAACAACGTTTTTTTTTTCTGGTCACATTTTTCTCTGCCAGCAGCCTGAAGTCCAGAGCACCTTCCCCAGAGCAGAGCAGCCCAGGGACTAGGAGAGAGGCGTGGGGGAAAGAGACACTTCACACACCCCTCTAATCCCCTATCACCTCTCGGAACCCCTCTTACCTTGACCATTACTCACTTACCCTCGCTACGGAGACCACGGCTGCTGTGATTAACACACTGCTCTGTCCATATCACTAACTCGCCACTCTCTTAACACAACTAATTACACTGCACGCGCCTGCTCCATCCATCTAGTGTAGTCACCAGTCACACAGAGTTTAGGCTTGGTGTAACACCACATCTGTGCATAAGGAGCGTAAAGAGTGGGGGAGCAGGAGGGAGGCGGGGGGGCACAAGGCACAATAGCGGTATACTGGACTTAGCTTTGTGAATGTCGCCATTTGAACAAAACTACAATCTGAGGTGTTAGATAAAGACAGGGTGTGTAGGCTGTCTAAAACTGTTTCACAAACAGTTTTAGACCATGAATTTCACGTGATCACGTGATCTTATGTGAAGTTAATGTGAAGACATGTGACAACATTTAAAGCAACCTGTGATAGCATGAAACTACACCGGTGAAAACATGTGTTCCAAAAACACACATTTTCACATGTGAAACGTCATGAAATCACGTGATTTTCCGTAAGGGAAAGATTACAAACATTACAATTCAGCTTAGAGATCTGCTTTGAAATACTGAGATGTTTACTGTCCTATACTAGGAACCTGATCTGGCTATTTACAACCAGAGAGACAGACCAATAAACCCTACAGACTGAGGTTTGTGTTGTTGTGTGTTACAGCCTATACCAGAACACACACACACACACACACACACACACACACACACACACACACACACACACACACACACACACACACACACACACACACACACACACACACACACACACACACACACACACACACACACACACACACACACACACACACACACACACACACACACACAACAGCCTGCAAGAGTCTGCCCTGCCAGAGGGATGCGGGCTGTCACTGAGACTGCGGGTGCCCATTTAAAATCATTAACAAGGCCCAGCTAGAGAAACGGCCTGATGCATATCAAGGAACAGGTGGACTCATGCCAAGCCAACATCCTTCTTCCCTGTCTAGCCATGGCCTCTTGCACTAAGAGCTTTTAAGGCCAGACATACTTCCATTATGGTTTAAGAGTCATGGACTCAAATGTAACTGGTCAAGGTACCTGTCTATTTGTGGAAAAATCACCCCTGATTAACTCTTTAGTCATATCACAGTTTACCTATTTGCTTATGATTTTGCCTACACCTAGTGACCTGCTTTTTAAATTATATGAACAAAAAAAAATCAATTTTATTTGGAACGGCAAGCCAGATAAAATTAAAAGGGCCTATTTATATAACGAATATGAATTTGGAGGGCAGCAATAATTAAATATTAAAGCATTAGACCTCTCACTAAAGGCATCAGTCATACAAAAGTTATACTTAAATCCAAACTGCTTCTCTAGTAAATTGGTACGAATGTCTCATCCTATGTTCAAAAAGGGTCTTTTTCCCTTTATTCAGATTACACCTGATCACTTTCGGTTGTTTAAAAAGGAAATAATCTCCAAAATATCTTTATTTTTTAAACAAGCCTTAGAAAGTTGGTTGCAATTTCAGTTTAATCCACCTGAAAAGACAGAACAAATAATACAACAAATATTGTGGTTAAATTCAAATATACTAATTGATAAAAAATAAGAAAAAAAGGAAGGTAGCGGAATTGGCCAAAATCCCTGCTGCAGTGTGTGCAAACCTGGTCAAGAACTACAGGAAACGTATGATCTCTGTAATTGCAAACAAAGGTTTCTGTACCAAATATTAAGTTCTGCTTTTCTGATGTATCAAATACTTATGTCATGCAATAAAATGCTAATTAATTACTTAAAAATCATACAATGTGATTTTCGGAATTTTTGTTTTAGATTCCGTCTCTCACAGTTGAAGTGTACCTATGATAACAGACCTCTACATGCTTTGTAAGTAGGAAAACCTGCAAAATTGGTAGTGCAATTACAGACCTCTACATGCTTTGTAAGTAGGAAAACCTGCAAAATCGGCAGTGTGTCAAATACTTGTTCTCCCCACTGTAGGTTCGGAACTTTTGTGAAATAGCACAGTTACAAATAGAAATCAAACTGGATGGACATCAGAAATAGAGGAAGGACTAAGAACAAACAAGAGAGAACTATTGTAAAGTAGACTGCGTCTGTAAAATGTGTATAAGATGTATAAATTGAAGGTAAAAGCCGAAGTGTTTATTAGTTTACTCCAATTGGGGGATCGGTGGTAGGGTTTGCGGGGAATAATAATAAAGGTATATTCTTTAAAAAAGTATGTATGTCTATATAGGTATGTGTATGTATATATGTGTATATGTATGTCTATATAGGTATGTGTATGTATATATGTGTATATGTATGCATGCGTGTATGGATATATATATTTACCCCAAAAATATATGGGGGATTGGAAATGATGCAGACAATTACATTGATGGAAGCAACATTCTTTCCGCAATATTAAGCTGATTCAAATAAATAAATAAAACTGGTCAAGGTATTCAACTGACTCAAGGTATTCAATTTCAACTGAAATTGAGTTTTGTTAGTAAGATGCTGATGTTCTTACTGCCAATGAGTCTAGACCAGGCCAGCGAAGAGAAAAAACATAGCTGCTAGAACTTTATTCATTTGTAATGACTTGTTTTACCAGTATATCTTATGCAAACATTTGAGTGCTTTTCTTAGCACTTTCACTGAGAATGGTCTGACGATGCTTCAGTTAGTTAGCCTTTGACTTACAGTAGTTTTCAATAGAGATGAGTGAATGAGGCCATTCATTTTGGCAACTTTGAGAAATGTACTAAGAATAATACACTGTCATATTGATTTATTCACGCTATGCCCTATATTAACATTCCTGTTATGATCTGCATGCTAATTGCAGAATCAGTGAAAAGGTGTCGATAAGAAGATAAAAACTAGGGCTATAACTATGTAACCAAGTCAGTATGCCTGTAAATGTTCTACTTTCACTGTTGCCAATGAGTGAATAGAGAATGTATGGTGATTATAGTTGGTTGAGGGCAGGCCACCAAGCCCTTCATTAAATAGTAAAAATATCCGACTGATAAGTTCTATTAACGTTTCTGTGGTGGGCCCTCGCTAGATGTCTTTGTGCATCTCAGAAGGAAGGACCTCAGAACCGCTCCACTATGCAGTTCTAACTTATTTATAACGTTGAACCTCTGGAGCCAAGAACAAGGTCCTCAGACCTCGTTATGAGGAGTTGTCATCACACATATAATCACTGATGAAAACACGAGGTCTCATTTTTTATATATGAGAGGGTCTGCCTCTCTCTCTCTTGTTCTCTCTCTCTCTCTTTCTGTCTTCAATTCTATTTGCATTTCAATTCTATTTAAATTTAAAGGGATTTATTGGCATGGGAAACATATGTTTACATTGCCAAAGCAAGTGAAATAGACAATATACTAAAGTGAAATAAACAATAAGAAATATACAGTAAAAATTACACTCACAAAAGTTCCAAAAGAATAAAGACATTTAAAATGTAATATTATGTCTATATACAGTGTTGTAATGATGTGCAAATAGTTAAAGTACAAAAGGGGGAAAAAATAAACAGAAATATAAGTTGTTTATACAATGGTGTTTGTTCTTCACTTCACCCTTTTCTTGTGGCAAACAGGTCACAAATCTTGCTGCTGTGGTATTTCACCCCAAAAGATATGGGAGTTTATCAAAATTGGATTTGTTTTCGAATTCTTTGTGGATCTGTGTAATCTGAGGGAAATATGTGTCTCTAATATGGTCATTCTTTTGGCAGGAGGTTAGGAAGAGCAGTTTAGTTTCCACCTCATTTTGTGAGCAGTGTGCACATAGCCTGTCTTCTCTTGAGAGCCAGGTCTGCCTACGGCGGCCTTTCTCAATACCAAGGCTATGCTCACTGAGTCTATACATAGTCAAATATTTAATTAATTTTGGTTCAGTCACAGTGGTCAGGTATTCTGCCACTTTGTACTCTCTGTTTAGGGCAAAATAGCATTCTAGTTTGCTGTTTTTTTGTAAATTATTTCCAATGTGTCATGTACGTATCTTTTTGTTTTCTCATGATTTGGTGGGAGCTAATTGTGTTGCTGTCCTGGGGCTCTGTGGGGTCTGTTTGTGAACAGAGCCCCAGGACCAGCTTGCTTAGGAGGCTCTTCTTCATGTTCATTACTCTGCAGGTGATGGCTTTGTTATAGGTGATGACTTTGTTATTTTTTATTTTACTTTTATTTAACTAGGCAAGTCAGTTAAGAACAAATTCTTATTTTCAATGACAGCCTAGGAACAGTGGGTTAACTGCCTTGTTCAGGGGAGAAATGACAGATTTTTACCTTGTCAACTCAGGGATTTGATCTTGCAACCTTACGGTTACTAGTCCAACGCTTTAACCACTAGGCTACTTGCCGGAAGGTTTGGGAATCACTTCCTTTTAGGTGGTTGTAGAATTATTTTCTGGGTTTTAATAATTAGCGGGTATCGGCCTAATTCTGCCCTGCATGCATTATGTGGTGTTTTACGTTGTACACGGAGGATATTTTTGCAGAATTCTGCATGCAGAGTCTCAATTTGGTGTTTGTCCCATTTAGTGAATTCTTGGTTGGTGATCGGACCCCAGACCTCACAACCATGAAGGGCAATGGGTTCTATAAGTGATTCAAGTATTTTTAGCCAGATCCTAAATGGTATGCCGAATTTTATGCTCCTTTTGATGGCATAGAAGGCCTTTCTTGCCTTTTCTCTCAGATCGTTTACAGCTTTGTGGAAATTACCTGTCGTGCTGATGTTTAGGCTGCGGTATGTGTCGTTTTTTGTGTGCTCTAGGGCAACGGTGGGACAGAAGCACCAGATCATCATCAAACAGTAGACATTTTACTTCAGACTCTAGTACAGTGAGGCTGGGTAATGCAGACTGTTCTAAAGCCCTCGCCAATTTGTTGATATATATGTTGAAGAGGGTGGAGCTCAAGCTCCCTGTTTCACCCCACGGCCCTGTGGAAAGAAATGTCTGTGTTTTTGACAATTTTAACCATACCCTTATTGTTTGTGTACATAGATTTTATAATGTTGTATGTTTTTCCCACAACACCACTTTCCATCAATTTGTATAGCAGACCCTCATGCCAAATTGAGACAAAAGCCTTTTTTTAAATCAACAAAGCATGGAAGACTTAGCCCTTGTTTTAGTTTGTTTGTTTGTCAATTGGTCCTACCATCCAGGACAATGGATCGGATCCGCTCCCGAGCATACTACTCGCCAATGTCCAGTCTCTTGACAACAAGGTAGACGAAATCCGAGCAAGGGTAGCATTCCAGAGAGACATCAGAGACTGTAACGTTCTTTGTTTCACGGAAACATGGCTCACTCGAGACACGCTATCTGAGTCGGTACAGCCACCTGGTTTCTTCACGCAACGCGTCGACAAAAACAAGATCTCTCTCGTAAGAAGAAGGGCGGGGGTGTATGCCTTATGATTAACGAGACGTGGTGTGATCATAACAACATACAGGAACTCAAGTCCTTTTGTTCACCTGACATAGAATTCCTCACAATCAAATGCTGACTGCATTATCAACCAAGAGAATTCTCTTCGATCATAATCACAGTCGTGTATATTCCCCCCCCAAGCAGACACATCGACGGCCCTGAAAGAACTTCATTGGACTCTATGTAAACTGGAAACCACATATCCTGAGGCTACATTTTTTGTAGCTGGGGATTTTAACAAGGCTAATCTCAAAACAAGGCTCCCCAAATTCTATCAGCATATCGTTTGTGCTACCAGGGCTGGCAAAACCCTAGATCATTGTTATTCTAACTTCCGCGACACATATAAGGCCCTCCCCCGCCCCCCTGACCACGACTCCATTTTGTTGCTCCCAGCCTATAGACAGAAACTAAAACAGGAAGCACCCGTGCTCAGGTCTGTTCAACGCTGAACCGACCAATCGGATGCCACGCTTAAAGATTGCTTCGATTACGTGGACTGGGATATGTTCCGCATTGCGGCGAACAACAACATTGACGAATACGCTGATTCGGTGAGCGAGTTTATTAGCAAGTGCATCGGTGATGTTGTACCCACAGCGTCTATTAAAACATTCCCCAACCAGAAACCGTGGATTGATGGCAGCATTCTCGCAAAACTGAAAGCGCGAACCACTGCTGTTAATCAGGGCAAGGTGACCGGAAACATGACCGAATACAAACAGTGTAGCTATTCCCTCCGCAAGACAATCAAACAAGCTAAGCATCAGTATAGAGACAAAGTGGAGTCGCAATTCAACGGCTCAGACACGAGAGGTATGTGGCAGGGTCTACAGTCAATCATGGACTACAAAAGAAAAAGCAGACTCGTCGCGGACCACGATGCCTTGCTACCAGACAGACTAAACAACTTTTTTGCTCACTTTGAGGACAATACAGTGCCACTGACACAGCCCGCTACCAAAACCTGCGGGCTTTCCTTCACTGCAGCCAACGTGAGTAAAACATTTAAACGTGTTAACACTCGCAAGACAGCAGGCCCAGAGGGCATCCCCGGCCGCGTCCTCAGAACATGCGCAGACCAGCTGGCTGGTGTGTTTACAGACATATTCAATCCAGCCTTATCCCAGTCTGCTGTTCCCACATGCTTCAAGAGGGCCACCATTGTTCCTGTTCCCAAGAAAGCTAAGGTAACTGAGCTAAATGACTACCGCCCTGTAGCACTCACTTCCGTCATCATGAAGTGCTTTGAGAGACTAGTCAAGGATCATATCACCTCCACCCTATCTGACACCCTAGACCCACTCCAATTTGCTTACCGACCCAATAGGTCCACAAACGACGCAATCACACTGCACACTGCCCTAACCCATCTGGACAAGAGGAATACCTATGTAAGAATGCTGTTCATCGACTACAGCTCAGCATTTAACACCATAGTACCCTCCAAACTCATCATTAAGGGTCTCGACCCCGCCCTGTGCAACTGGGTACTGGACTTCCTGACGGGCCGCCCCCAGGTGGTGAGGGTAGGTAACAACATCTCCACCCCGCTGATCCTCAACACTGGGTCCCCACAAGGGTGCGTTCTTAGCCCTCTCCTGTACTCCCTGTTCACCCACGACTGCGTGGCCATGCACGCCTCCAACTCAATCATCAAGTTTGCAGACGACACTACAGTTGTAGGCTTGATTACCAACAACGATGAGACGGCATACAGGGATGAGGTGAGGGCCCTCGGAGTGTGGTGTCAGGAAAATAACCTCACACTATATGTCAACAAAACAAAGGAGATGATCGTGGACTTCAGGAAACAGCAGAAGGAGCAGCCCCCTATCCACATCAACGGGACAGTAGTGGAGAAGGTGGAAAGTTTTAAGTTTCACGGACAAACTGAAATGGTCCACCCACACAGACAGCGTGGTGAAGAAGACGCAGCAGCGCCTCTTCAACCTCAGGAGGCTGAAGAAATTCGACTTGTCACCAAAAACACTCACAAACTTTTACAGATGCACAATCGAGAGCATCCTGTCGGGCTGTATCACCGCCTGGTACGGCAACTGCTCCGCCCATAACCGTAAGGCTCTCCAGAGGGTAGTGAGGTCTGCACAACGCATCACCGGGTGCAAACTACCTGCCGTCCAGGACACCTACACCACCCGATGTCACAGGAAGGTCAATGTCACGCCCTGACCTTAGACCTTAGACCTTAGTGGGCATTCTATGTTTTGTTCTATGTTGTCCTTTTCTATGTGTTTGGCCTGGTGGTAGCTGTCAGAGGCAGCTGTCAATCTCTGATTGAGAACCATACTTAGGTAGCCTGTTCCCACCTGTGTTTGTGGGTAGTTGTTTCCTGTTTTGTGTTTTTACACCTTACAGGACTGTTTCGGTTCGTTCACTCTCTTTGTTGTTTTTTGTCATTCAGTGTTCTGTTTATTTATTAAAAGGCATGAACACTTACCACGCTGCGTGTTGGTCCGATGATTACTATTCCTCATCATCAGACGAAGAGGAGAGTCGATACAGAACTACCCACCACCAAAGGACCAAGCAGTAGGGTAGGAAGGAGCAGCAATTGATGGACTCCTGGACATGGGAGGAAATCTTGGACGGCAAGGGACCCTGGGCACAGCCGGGAGAGTATCGCCGTCCTAAAGAGGAGCTGGAGGCAGCTAAAGCGGAGCGGCGACGCTACGAGGAGTTAGCCCGAGGAGAGGTGCACGAGAGGCAGCCCCAGAAATGTTTTGGGGGGGAGCACACGGGGAGATTGGCGGAGTCAGGTAGGAGACCTGAGCCAACTCCCCGTGCTTACCGGGTGAAGCGTTGTACTGGTCAGGCACCGTGTTATGCGGTGGAGCGCACGGTGTCTCCAGTACATGTTCATAGCCCGGTGCGCTACATCGCAGCTCCTCGCATCGGTCGGGCTAGAGTGGGCATCGAGCCAAGAGGGGTTGTGCAGGCTCGTAGCTCGAGACCTCCAGTGCCCCTCCACGGCCCAGTGCATCCTGCATGTCTCCCCAGCCTGGTAAGTCCTGTGCCAAGCCCTAACCCTCATGCATGTCTCCCCAGCCTGGTGAGTCCTGTGCCTGCTCCCAGAGCCAGGCCTCCTGTGTGTCTCTCCACTCCAGTGATGATCCATGGCAAGAAGCCTCCAGTGATGATCCATGGTAAGAAGCCTCCAGTGATGATCCATGGCACGAAGCCTCCAGTGATGATCCATGGCACGAAGCCTCCAGTGATGATCCATGGCACGAAGCCTCCAGTGATGATCCATGGCACGAAGCCTCCAGTGATGATCCATGGTAAGAAGCCTCCAGTGATGATCCATGGCACGAAGCCTCCAGTGATGATCCATGGCACAAAGCCTCCAGTGATGATCCATGGCACGAAGCCTCCAGTGAGGAGTTATGGCACGAGGCCTCGAACGAAGGCCATCAGTCCCGGAGCCTCCAGCGACGCCCTCTAGTCCGGAGCCTCCAGCGACGCCCTTCAGTCCGGAGCCTCCAGCGACGCCCTCTAGTCCGGAGCCTCTAGCGCTGCCCTCTAGTCTGGAGCCTCCAGCGACGCCCTCTAGTCCGGAGCCTCCAGCGATGCCCTGTAGTTCGGAGCCTCCAGCGACGCCCTCTAGTCCAGAGCCTTCAGCGACGGGCTTCAGTCCGGAGCTGCCAGAGTCGCCCTCCTGTCCGGAGCTGCCAGAGTTGCCCTATTTATTAAAAGGCATGAACACTTACCACGCTGCGTGTTGGTCCGATGATTCCTATTCCTCATCATCAGACGAAGAGGAGAGTCGTTACAGTCAAAAAGATCATCAAGGACAACAACCACCCGAGCCACTGCCTGTTCACCCCGCTATCATCCAGAAGGCGAGGTCAGTACAGGTGCATCAAAGCGGGGACCGAGAGACTGAAAAACAGCTTCTATCTCAAGGCCATCAGACTGTTAAACAGCCATCACTAACATTGAGTGGCTGCTGCCAACATACTGACTCAACTCTAGCCACTTTAATAATGGGAAAAATGTATGTAATCAATTTATCACTAGCCACTTTATATAATGCTTACATACCTACATTACTCATCTCATATGTATATACTGTACGCTATACCGTCAAATGCATCTTGCCATCTTGAGGTAATTAAATGTATCACTAGCCACTTTAAACAATGCCACTTTATATAATGTTTTCATACCCTACATTACTCATCTCATATGTATATACTGTACTCTATACCATCTACTGCATCTTGTCATCTTGATGTAATGTATCACTAGCCACTTTAAACAATGCCACTTTATATAATGTTTTCATACCCTACATTACTCATCTCATATGTATATACTGTACTCTATACCATCTACTGCATCTTGCCATCTTGATGTAATGTATCACTAGCCACTTTTAACAATGCCACTTTATATAATGTCTTCATACCCTACATTACTCATCTCATATGTATATACTGTACTCTATACCATCTACTGCCTATGCCGTTCGGCCATCACTCATTCATATATATTTTATGTACATATTCGTATTCATTCCTTTACACTTGTGTGTATAAGGTAGTTGTTGTGAAATTGTTAGGTTATATTACTTGTTAGATACTACTGCATGGTCGGAACTAGAGGCACAAGCATTTCGCTACACTCGCATTAACATCTGCTAACCATGTGTATGTGACAAATACATTTGATTTGATTTGATTTTGATTTGATAGGGTGTGCAGGGTAAATACGTGGTTTGTCGTTACAGTAATTTGGTAAAAAGTCAATTTGACAATTGCTCAGTACATTGTTTTCATTGAGGAAATGTACGAGTCAGCTGTTAATGATAATGCAGACGATTTTCCCAAGGCTGCTGTTGACGCATATCCCCCGGTAGTTATTGGGGTCAAATTTGTCTCGGATTGGGTGATCAGTCCTTGGTTCCAAATATTGGGGAAGATGCCAGAGCTGAGGATGATGTTAAAGAGTTTAAGTATAGCCCATTGTTATTTGTGGTCTGTATATTTGATAATTTCATTAATGATGCCATAAGCCCCACAGGCCTTTTTAGTTTGGAGGGTTTCTATTTTGTCCTGTAGTTCATTCACTGTAATTGGAGAATCCAGTGCGTTCTGGTACATTTACATTTACATTTAAGTCATTTAGCAGACACTCTTATCCAGAGCGACTTACAAATTGGTGCATTCACCTTATGACATCCAGTGGAACAGCCACTTTACAATAGTGCATCTAAATCTTTTAAGGGGGGGGGGGGGGGGGGGGGGGGTGAGAAGGATTACTTTATCCTATCCTAGGTATTCCTTAAAGAGGTGGGGTTTCAGGTGTCTCCGGAAGGTGGTGATTGACTCCGCTGTCCTGGCGTCGTGAGGGAGTTTGTTCCACCATTGGGGGGCCAGAGCAGCGAACAGTTTTGACTGGGCTGAGCGGGAACTGTACTTCCTCAGTGGTAGGGAGGCGAGCAGGCCAGAGGTGGATGAGGTGGTAGAGGTGGTAGTCTTTAAATCAAATCAAAGTTTATTTGTCACGTGCGCCGAATACAATACTTACTTACAGGCTCTAACCAATAGTGCAAAATAGGTGTTAGGTGAACAATAGGTAAGTAAAGAAATAAAACAACAGTAAAAAGACAGGCTATATTCAGTAGCGAGGCTACATACAGACACCGGTTAGTCAGGCTGATTGAGGTAGTATGTACATGTAGATATGGTTAAAGGGACTATGCATATATGATGAACAGAGAGTTGCAGTAGCGTAAAAGAGGGGTTGGTGGGTGGTGGGTGGCGGGCCACAATGCAGATAGCCCGGTTAGCCAATGTGCGGGAGCACTGGTTGGTCGGCCCAATTGAGGTAGTATGTACATGAATGTATAGTATTTAGTAGTTTAGTAGTTGATTCTACAATTTATATTTGATCATGTATGTGTTTGCTGTTTGTTCTTTGTTATAGAGCCAAAAAGATTGGAGAAGTGGTTTATCCATACATCTCCGTTTTGGATAGATAACTATTTGTGTTGTTGTTTGTTTAGATTCTATGGATTCTTCAATTACATTGAGCTGATTTCTGACGTGCTGTTCCTTCTTTTTCCGTAGTGTATTTCTGTATTATTTTAGTGATTCACCATAGTGAAGGCTCAGGTTTTCTGGGTCTCTATGTTTTTGGTTGGATACGTTTCTCAATTTCCTTCTTATCTTTTTGCATTCTTCATCAAACCATTTGCCATTGCTGTTAATTTTCTTAGGTTGTTTGCTTGAACTGTTTTGATTTGATAGGGAAGCTGAGAGGTAAAATATACTGTTTAGGTTTTCTACTGCCCAGTTTACACCTTCACTATTACAGTGACACCGTTTGTCCAGGAAATTGTCTAGAAGGGATTGAATTTGTTGTTGCCTAATTGTTTTCTTGTAGGATGACAATGTTTGTATTTCCAATTTCTTTGATGAAGTCTGGGTTCCTGCTCTTTAGGCCAAAGGCAGTTGACCTCAGACCTTGAGTGTAATAGTGGGGGCTGGGCCTGTTGGTCTGCTCACGGCCTGGGCGTATGTCCTGCTGTCATGTTGAGGTCCTTGCTTCAGGGGCAGGGGGCATGGGGTGGGCAGAAGGGGCATTGGTCTGATATGTTGGGGGGGGGCCTATATAGGGTGTGGCCAGGGTTTGCTTGAGGTGGTCTTAGCTGGTTGGGGTGATGCTGTGGTCTGGGTGTAGGTCCTCCTTGGCATGGGTTCTCTCCCTCTCTCATTCTCTCTCTCTGTGACTCTTTTTCCTTCTCCCTCGGTTTCTTTCTTTCTCTCTCTCTCTCTTTGTCTCTCTCTCTTTTTTCTCCTCAGACCGGACTGACCCACTAAGGGTATCATCACATAAGAGTTGCCTGCGTGTTACTTTCCATTTCAGTCATATGCTATGCAATTTTACTTACAACATAATTTACAACCATCATACTTCGTTGGTCTATGTGGGTTTGAAGAATTGCAAGTGTCCGATATAGGCCACAGTAGATTCCAAGACAATAAATATAATTAGTATTTTTGGAAACAATCTTTGACCATTTCTTTGTAGAGGCGCCAGTGAGGACAGAGAGAAATGTCCTATTTTTCATGTATTTCTCTAAACAATTAATGCTCATATGGCTTTGCTTATGGCAGGCCACCAAGCTTATCAATAAACATAACTAACCAATGCCACACTATCAGATAAAAGCTCATTAGCATATCAAAGGTACTTCCCAGTCCTCGCCGGTGTCAGAGGACTCTGATGCACTGTCGTCCACTGTTACCACAGACAGCTTTAGTAATTCATAACATTTATACTCAGGAGGTAAGAACAAGGTTTTTCAATCTCATTATAGTGTTTTTTCATCTCCCAGTCTCTGACATCTTTGAATCATGCAGTCCCTCTCCATCTATCTCTTTCATGTGCCACTGAGTGGGGGAATAAGCCAATATGAAAGCATACACCAACACAGACCACCGAAACAAAAACTACTTAAAGTCAATATCTGAATCATTTTTAAATTCATGCATTTTACCTTCTGCACGATCAATTAAGTCAAGAAGTATTTTATATTGAAAACATTTTCAGTATGAGAGATACCGTATGACAGGGAGACTCCTATAATGTGTTTGATGTGGGTATTGAAGACTACTTTATGACTGGGAGCATTGCTATACGGTACAGACAGAGTGGAGAGAGGGAAACATTGGGAGGTTTGGAATGGAGAGATGTAGTTGAAGGTGGCAGCTCTTAGACTAGTCATACCTCTGGTAACTGTAGTAGGAGACGGTTTCTTTGGCAGGTCTGAGAAGCTGCTTCCATCCAGACCTGATCCCTTGTGCTCCTTCTTCTCAGTGGCTGTAAGAGCAGAGGTATCCATAGTGGACAGCAGGGAGTCCGTGTCAACCTAGAGAGACAGGGAGGGAAAAGGAAAGATTCAAGCAGAAGATGTGTAAAGGCAATACAAATGTTGTTGACAAAAGATTATTTTGGAATGAGGAGGTGGATTTTGTCACAACACACACACATACTCACTGGCTGTAGCAGTGCCCGAGTTGCCAACAGAGGGAGTTCTACAGATCATACGCTCTGTATTACAGTCCAGCACTGTGTATAAAATATGAAATGAATAAGAAAGAATCTAAAAACTATTCAGTGTCCTGACATGAAGCAGACTTCTCTGAGATAATGCAGAGTGTTGCTGGTTGCCAGGCACCGTCTGGGGCACAGAGAAAGACACAAAAGGACACATTATTTTACTATATTATATCATGTAGCGTGTCTGGTCACAGCCTCCTCTCTTACACAGTCAAACTAAATGTAGATATTTAACTTTTTGTCAGAGAGTAAAAACAGTATCCCTCAGAATATTGTCCACAAATAATACATGAATGTACTGTAACTACCATGTATATAAGCTACATAGTTTTAAGGCGTCACTCAATATGAAAACGTACACTTAAATAGACACAGGTTTTTCAGTTGTTCAGTGTAATAATTTCCTAATGTCCTTCATAGTAAAAATGTGACACACTCAGCAGTCTGTCTTTTAGCCACTATGACATCACCATGACACCACATTCACATGCTTGTTTGAATGGCAGTAGACTTGGCAGCAAATGACTTGTTTGAGTTTGTGGAACCTAGACGATTATCCTCGGCTAAGTGCAAAGAAGTAGCGGTCTCAAGCTAAGAGGGGAGATCACTCCACACTCTCAAATTTAAAATCACATTTTAAGAAGAGAAATTGTAGAAATAAGCAGGGTTTATGGCTGTGGAAGCTAGTGACGACCCACTGTCACTAGGCACTAGCTTGTTGTCATGGTTATCAATACTGGTTTTACCCCTTTTAGTGTGTCAATATGAGGGTTTCGTTGTTGACATTGCCTAATCTGACCTGTATGCACTGATTTGATTCATTGTGATTTATTGGTTGATTCATTGGTTGAATATATGTTTATTCAAACATTTTTTCAATGACTTGACAAACAGCACTTATGTATGCGCTTGCAAATAATTTCTGAATTAGGGAGTGCTCTGTCACTATTAACATTTTAACACCACAGGCCTTTAGGTATGGCATACACAGTATTTGCAGCATGTTGGTGTTCTAGAGACCAAATAGGACATTATCTCAACTGATGATACAATTTCTTTCCAATAATTAGTTTATATGCTACTGTAATACATTGATTAAATATGTTCTTTTTCTCTAGCCTTTTACACTAGCCACTATGAACAGTACTCACAGAACACTATCAAGTAATTCAATGTGTGCTCATGTGTGAAGCATCCTTTTAGGTTTCCTGTGGTCCTCCAACATCTTGTGTTCTATTGGAGATATTGCGGACCAGTGGCCATTGGTATGACCCTTCAGAGGTACTAGTCGCCTGTCCCGCTGCCCGTCCCTGTGCCTAGGTAAGCCGATTAAGAAGTGGGCAGCTAACAGGTTTAAAAGGCATCTGTTTCTTTATTGTCTTGCCAAAAGCAAATAAAAGTTGTTTTCCCTCTAGCCATCTTGTCACTGAGGCTGACAACTCATTCATAAGACATTTCCTTTTACGATCACAATCCAAAGCAGTAAGAAGTGTTTTATTATCTGTTTCAGCTGATTCCAATGGTTGTATGACATTGGCAACAAATTATATATTTTTTTTTACAATCAAAGGCTCTTGGATCAACGAAGGTATGCCCAACCCTAGAGCACATAGTAAACCCTAAACATAAGTCTATCTGTCTTCCTAGTGACTTGACCCCTGAAGAAGAGAGAATGTCTTCTTGATAACATCATGTTTAATATGAACATCTGGCTTGCAACACATTAATAGCTGTTGTTTCCTGCTATAATTCAAGCCAAGTATCGTTTTTTTACTACTAAAAACAAAAAGCTATGTTTAAAGTGATGAGGAAGCATTGGTCTGAAGCCGAAAAAGAAAATAAATTCACATGAGCACTACAATGTCTACTCTACCCATACTCTACCAAGGTTTTCCAGAACACAGCTTTGACCTATCACAGTAGATATATTAGTCTATTGTACTTCAAACAATGTGTATGCAGGTTGCTTAGTATTCAAACCTTCTCGAAACAGCCTAATTCATACTCTTAGAGGTGCTCCCACAATAATGTGATTTGTACCGCATAGAAGTTAAAGTATTGGATTCTTCGTACACCACACTAATCCCATTCCACTAACATTTCAAGCTTTTTTATTATTATATGAAAGCAAGCTTCTTCTAGTAATATGGTGCCTGATTGTATTTCCTTAAACCTTTATTTTAAAGATGGTGATGCTACAATAATACACATTTACAATAGACCTATATCAAAAAATACATACAACCTAATATAAACAGTGCCTTCGGAAACTATTCAGATCGTTTTTTCCCCTCATCAATCTACACACAATCTACATACCCCAGACCCACCCCTCTAGCTATGCTTTATGGAAGAATGTAACTTAGTTGGCTAGGATATATTGTCAACATTGAGTTGTGGTTCATATGGTACAGTCTTGTTGGCTTGTAGCTACTGGCTAGTTGGCTAGCTAACTGGCTATAATAGCAGCCAGGGAGGTTTGCTAGCTTATTTGTTTGTGCTCGGATTTAGTTTACACAGATGACTTCAGTCATATGAAAATCCTTCCATAGCTAAATATACCTAGCTAGCTTCCTTTCCTTGTAGCTTGCTTCTCATCCGACTGGTGTTAGCTGACTAGCTACAGCTGCTAGCCTGCTATAAGCCAGCTGCTGCTGTTGTTGGGCAGCAACTGAGTTTCTGCTCCTGGTTTTAGAACTCTGAGATTCGACTGGAAAGATGTTACTATTGTCAGAAATAAAACAAAAAGATAGCACATTGTTGGTTCTTAATGGACAGAAATTAGCACGCGAGAGCAATGAATTAGAGATGTAATAAAAACTGTTTCACCTACAAACTTAGTCAATCTGACATTTTGTAAGTCCAATGGTCACTTTATGGACGCTATAGTCTCGTTTGAATCTGAATTTGAGCTAGGTAGGTGCAGAGAATACTCTGAAAACTCAATTGCCAACACCCTGTTAAACAATCCGGTATGTGTACGTCCAATCAAGTTGATTTGCCAAATTTCCTTGAAATTGGTGTCATGTAGGCTTAGATATGATGGTAGGGAGATTTACATTTTAGACTCAATTTAACATCGCCCCCACAATAATCACAAATATACATTAAGCCCTGAGTTGTATATTAAACAGACACAAGCTTGTTCGGTTAAGTCCATTATTAAAAATGTGGGGCTTGGATCTCAGGGTACTGTAGGCTCGGATAAAGGACTAAAGAGCTAGAAAGTGTGTTGCTTGGATAGAAGTGGCTCCAACTTCACCCCCATCCCATCCCCCCACAGCTCCACCATGCAGGTCTTTGGAGCCTCTCTCTGACCCATTCCTCCCTCCCCTCCACTCACCGTCCCTGAAGACAGGGGTGTCAGGCTCTGATGGGACAGTACAGGTGTCAGGAACTGAACAGACAGATGGTGGATGAGGAGAACAAACAACAAGAGGCCATTTCTTCTTCTTCATTTCTCCTTCTTCCCTTCTTCTGGTTGGCTGGTCAGCCTAGTGCAGTGAGCGAACAGGATCGTGGCTCCCCCAGCCCCCTCCACTGACCCCCAGTCCACGTGACCACAGGCAGGGGACTCTATGGTGCTGGGTGTTGGTGGGATAATCCCCTATACAGGACTCCCAGACTCCTTTCTTGGATTTGTCCCTCTGCTGCCACATAACCAATAACCCACCTCTCAGTGAGCGAGTCACAGTCTGGGTCCTGGGATAGTAAAAAAGCTTTTTGTGTTGTCATTCTTCGTCTCTTCTCAAGGTCTTCTAGTCCTGTTTTTATCATACTGGGTTACACAACTTTATTTTTACACTGATTAAAGCCATAAACAAGTTGTATGTCTGAGTGAGACAATCAACAGGAAATAAAAGGCATGTGTAAGCCTGTGTACGAGCCCATTAGAGAGTAGAGAGAAGCGTGAGGACGGAGAGATAGGAGGGTAGCAATGACTATACACAAGTGAGAGGAGACCCAGATGTTGTAGCAGTTCAGTTATACCCCATTATAAACCCTTCTTTCCCCTGGTTGGTGGTTATCTGACCATGTGTTCCAAATGGCACCCTATTCCCTATATAGTGCACTACTTTTGACCAGAACCTGGACTCGGTCAAAAGTGGTGCACTACATAGGAAATTCCATATTTCTCTCTCTCGCTGAATTCAATAGAGCTTTATTGGCATGGGAAACATTTGTAAACATTGGGGCGGCAGGTAGCCTAGTGGTCACGAGTGTTGGGCAAGTAACCCTAAGGTCGCTTGTTCGAATCCTTGAGCCGACAAGGATGAAAAATGTGTCGTTCTGCCCTTAAGCAAGGGAATTAACCCCCAACAACAACTGCTTCCCGGGTCTCTCAATAACAAGTCTATGCTCACTGAGTCTGTACATAGTCAAGGATTTTCTTAGTTTTGGGTCAGTCACAGTGCTCAGGTCATCTGCCACTGTGTACTCTCTGTCTAGTGCAAGGTAGCATTCTAATTTGCTGTTTTTTGGTTGATTCTTTCCAATGTGTCAAGTAGTTCTCGCTCTCTCTGTCTCACTAACGTTCAACATATCCCCTTTCACTAACACTGAAAGGAATGAAAACAGATATCAAAGACAGTCATCATCTATGGAGATTTGCAGACTCCTCTTCTGCACTCCTCTTTCGCCCCTTTCTTCCTATCTCAGGATGATGATACTGATGCTGGTAAGATCTCTCTCTCTCGTTCCCCCTCTCTCTCTCTTTCTCTCCTGCCTGCCCTTATGCAACCCAACCCTCTCTCTACCCTGGTGTAGTGTGATATATAGGGGTTTGACGCCCCTATACCACCCTCAGATGTCTGGGCCGGTGTTGAACCCGCTTAGGTTTCAGATGTATGGTGGTCCTCAGGTGAGTTATCACCACCAGCATAATGGGGTCTACTTCATAGGGTTTTTGTGTCTTGCAAGTCAATATAAACACGGAGCTATATTGTATGCTCCAAAAAATACAGCATACATTTTATACTAATACAATTGTTTAGAGAAAGACAGACATTATTATCTCAAAATGATGGATAATCCTGAATGAATCATGAATAATGATGAGCGAGAAAGCTACAGAGGGTCAAAGATCATACCCCCAAGACATGCTTACCTCCCCTGGTAATGGTGAGAGGTTAGCAGGTCTTGGGGGTATGATCTTTGATGCTCTGTAACTTTCTCACTCATCATCATTCACCATTAATTCAGAAGTATCCGTAATCATGGTAGCATCCACATTAACATAGAAGTGTTTCGAAACATATTATATTCTTGTTTACAATAAAACTCACTTCAAAATGACAAAACTCATTATTTACCATATTTTTATATGAACTCATCAAAAGAAGAAACGTCCTCTCACTGTCA
Source organism: Salvelinus alpinus (assembly GCF_045679555.1). Classification (NCBI taxonomy): domain Eukaryota; kingdom Metazoa; phylum Chordata; class Actinopteri; order Salmoniformes; family Salmonidae; genus Salvelinus; species Salvelinus alpinus. The sequence continues at coordinate 41,097,111 of NC_092099.1, read as the reverse complement.
ACTGCGTTTATTTTCAGCAAACTTAACATGTGTAAATATTTGTATGAACATAACAAGATTCAACAACTGAGACATAAACTGAACAAGTTCCACAGACATGTGACTAACAGAAATGTAATATTGTGTCCCTGAACAAAGGGGTCAAAATCAAAAGTAACAGTCGTGGACTGCACCAGATTTGCCAGTTTTTGCAGTGAGATGTTACCACACTCTTCCACCAAGGCACCTGCAAGTTCCCGGACATTTCTGGGGGAAATGGCCCTAGCCCTCACCCTCTGATCCAACAGGTCCCAGACGTGCTCAATGGGATTGAGATCCGGGCTCTTCGCTGGCCATGGCAGAACACTGACATTCATGTCTTGCAGGAAATCACGCACAGAACGAGCAGTATGGCTGGTGGCATTGTCATGCTGGAGGGTCATGTCAGGATGAGCCTGCAGGAAGGGTACCACATGAGGGAGGAGAATGTCTTCCCTGTAAAGCACAGTGTTGAGATTGCCTGCAATGACAACAAGCTCAGTTCGATGAGGCTGTGACACACTGCCCCAGACCATGACGGACCCTCCACCTCCATATCGATCCCGCTCCAGAGTACAGGCCTTGGTGTAATGCTCATTCCTTCGACGAAAACTGCGAATCCGACCATCACCCCTGGTGAGACAAACCACTTTTTGACAGTCCTGTCTGGTCCAGCGACGGAGGGTTTGTGCCCATAGGCGACGTTGTTGCCGGTGATGTTTGGTGAGGACCTGCCTTAAAACAGGTCTACAAGTCCTCAGTCCAGCCTCTCTCAGCCTATTGCGGACAGTCTGAGCACTGACGAGGGATTGTGCGTTCCTGGTGTAACTCGGGCAGTTGTTGTTGCCATCCTGTACCTGTCCCACAGGTGTGATGTTCGGATGTATCGATCCTGTGCAGGTGTTGTTACACGTGGTCTGCCACTGCGAGGACGATCAGCTGTCCGTCCTGTCTCCCTGTAGTGCTGTCTTAGGCGTCTCACAATACGGACATTGCAATTCATTGCCCTGGCCACATCTGCAGTCCTCCTTGCAGCATGCCTAAGGCACGTTCACGCAGATGAGCAGGGACCCTGGACATCTTTCTTTTGGTGTTTTTCAGAGTCAGTAGAAAGGCCTCTTTAGTGTCCTAAGTTTTCATAACTGCAAGCTGTTAGTGTCTTAACGACCGTTCCACAGGTGCATGTTCATTAATTGTTTATGGTTCATTGAACAAGCATGGGAAACAGTGTTTAAACCCTTTACAATGAAGATCTGTGAAGTTATTTTTATTTTTACGAATTGTCTTTGAAAGACAGGGTCCTGAAAAAGGGACTTTCTTTTTTTGCTGAGTTTATATATTTTTTATTTAACGTTTATTTAACTAGGCAAGTTATTACCACAACATAATCTGAAACACAACCAAAACAAACTGCAAACGCATCCAACAAGTTTGTAGTCACAAGCTTGATGTAGTCATTGCGTGCTATGAATATAAGACCAAATGTATACTTTTTTTGATTTTAATCGATAAGAATCTTTAGGGGTGCCAATAATCTTTATCAAGGGTGTCAATAATTTCATAGCCCACTGTATATCTGTAATGAGTTTTTGTTATTTTTCCTGTGACTATTTTACTGTATATGGCCTAACTGCAGAGTGCAGACTACGGTCTCTCTGCATGTACAGAGATCCTCCATGCACTGTTCTGATGTACTTCTTTTAGTCAAGATGTTCACCTCCCCTCTACAGTCTGGCATTCAGGAAATACATGCCCGTTTCTGTTAACTTCCAACATTGATTTAGGAGCACTGAAATCACTTCACCAATCACTATCCTAACCTCTGTTGGTGGCTTACAGGATCTCAAATATACAGCCTGGGTTAGGGCTATCCCAGACCCCAAAAAAAGTATTGGTAGAAGTGTTTAAACGTGTATTCTTCCATATATACATTAAACAAAAACATAAAAGTAACATGCAACAATTTCAAAGATTTTACTGAGTTACAGTTCATATAAGGAAATCAGTCAATTGAAATAAATTCACTAGGCCCTAAACTATGGATTTCACATGACGGGAAATACAGATATGCATCTGTTGGTCACAGACACCTTAAAAAAAGGTAGGGGCATGGATCAGAAAACCATTCTGTATCTGGCGTGATCACATTTGCCTCATGCAGCGCGACACATCTCCTTCGCATAAAGTTGATCAGGCTGTTGATTGTGGCCTGTGGAATGTTGTCCCACTCCTCTTCAATGGCTGTGAGTAGTTGCTGGATATTGTCGGAAACTGGAACTAGAGCTCCGGCAGTCATGCGTCATGACCGCAGAAATATTCTACGTGACCGTTGAGTCACGGTAATCTCCTCTTATGCACTCTGGACATGTGTTAGTAGTACCCAACTCGCTAATGATCATCAGGTCACTAATGGCCTGGTACTCAGGGCTCTATTGTCCCTCCATCAGGTCCTAATGGCCTCGTAGTCAGGGCTGTATTGTCCCTCTAACCACTCTGACATCAATGCAAACACAATCAAAAATCACATCAAACACTTATCATCAAAACAGTATGTGCTTTAAAACTCACTGTGATTGAACAATTTGAAGAAAGAAGTTCAACAACCAGTTGAAACTGAGTGGAAAACATGATGGTTGTGGGTGTTGTTTCAAAGCCAAACACAACGAAATGGACAGTGCTTTCTACTGTGATGATTCATTCAAAACACCCATATGCATATTAGAGCTTATGGATACACATAGGCCCAATTATGACCTCAAGCCCGAAAAAGACCTCGGAATTAATATGAGTGTGCCTTTATAATACATTGCCTACCGCATATTACACATGGCAGAAAAAACATTTAAAAAATACTGATGTGAGATATCTTTGGTACATAATTGGGCTAGCCTAAATTAAACAAATTCAGAGTTAACCTACAATTATATTGCATTTGTATTTGATTTTGAATAGCCTAGTAATAAGACATTTGTTATATTTTCATAATTAATAGGCTGACACATTCCCTTTAGCTACAAAATATCTCACCACCGTGAGTTTCCTCCCCTCTCTCCTTCATTGGAGAGCCCATTGCATACAGAGATTTGGGTCGGAATATGACCTGTCACACAGCAAAATACCCGGAGTAGCCTATACCTGACATGTTCCTGCCCATTAGAAAAGGGGCCATTCTTAATCAAAACTCATTTTAGATATTAGTAAAGACAGGATTAATTTGAGAATAGTCTGATGGGTGAAAATATGATCACTTGATGAGAGGACAGCGTGTGCAGCCTGAGGCAAAGGAACAGACAGCAAGCATTTTTGACGACTTTCTTAAATCATCAATAGCCTATAGTCGCATCATGCAGCCCATTTACCTTTGGATTTCTAAGGCTTTCTAAGGTTTTTATCATTCACAGCTAAACTTGCTAAATAACTCTAAATCTAGCGTATAAGACCTGTTTCAAATTCTCACTTTTATGCTCTACATCAAACTTCATATGTGACCGACCGGCTCAAAATTTGAAATTGTGTTTTTTACATTGGATAAAAGTAGAGACTCAGAGCTAGAAAATGGTATATGATACACTACAGTTGAGGAACAATGGAAAAGTAATTCTGCTTTGAAAGTTGATAAACTTGTAACCTCACTTTTGAGAAAATGGCCCTTGAATATTTTGTACACGTGCTGGAGAGCTCTTCTTTGTCTACACCCATTCAGCATCATTCACACCCTCTTAAGCTTTAGCACCACACTGCTCTTTAAGGATTCACATGTGAGGCCATGTACTAAATAACCAAAGATTTCAAGACTAGAGGCTGGTTTATACTACAGGTGTGTTCGTAAATTTAATCTGGAGTGCCAGTGTGCTCTGGGCGTTCGTAGACTCAGAGTGTTGTCAGATTGTCCGTTCATAAATTCAGAGCGCTTCGCTCTCGGAGCGTTCAGAGCGCACACTGGACACTCTGGCCAAGGAGTAGAGTTGATCCGAGCATTCTGACCTAACAACAGCAGTCAAGCACCCAAGCTAACTGGCTAACGTTGGCTAGCTTGTTAGCTACTTCCAGACACAAATGAGAGAGCAGGTCACTCTGACCATTTTACTCGCCCTAGCAGAGCTGGTTAGGCTGTTTTTATGTTATTCAGAGTGTTGTTGACTGCAACTGTGCTGCTGGCAACAATTTAATTACACTTTTTTTGCCAACGTTTACTGACACCGGCCATATTCAACGGGTGTTGAGCGTTCGTAAATTCGTCAGTTATTCTGCACTCTGGCACACTCAGATGAACGCTCTGAAATCAGAGTAGATTGCCAGAGCGAATTTACCTGCTACGTCTATCGACAGTTGTCGCAGTGACATCATAAATATTCTATTGAAATGGTTACTTGCATAGTGGAGTCTTTTGTTTAGACCTGTAGCTAGTTAGCTAAACAGTTAACCATAATCTGAACTCATAACGTTACTACCCTGCATGAATCTGCAGGTAGCTAACCAACCAGGTTCAATGTTAGCTAGCTACCTAACATTAGGCTATAACTTGCAATGCAAATGGCTCTGAGATACGAATAATATTACTACACAAATCATACACGTAACGTTATCTAGCGAGCCAGCCAGCTAACATTAGCTAGCTAGCTAACAGTACACTTTAACTTAAAATGAAAACAACTTTTTGACTGAATTAGATATGTGTAATATCTGAAAATGTAGCTAGCTAGACTCTCTTACCCGTATACATGGATGGACACCTCTCTCTGTCATAAATGCCATGGTTGTCCTTAGTTTGAAGATGTAATCCGGAGACAGGTGTTTTATACAACAGCCTTCTGTTTGTTCTCTTTTCGACTCCGTCTGCATATTTGCAATAAAACGCCAGAATTTTCTCCATCTCCTTAACTATCATATTCTAATTCCACTGTGCATTCCACTGATTTCAAAACTCGGTCCTCCAGAAAGTGGAGAACAACACCTTTGCAGTATCTTTCAAAAAAGACGCGTTAAAAAGGATTACCTACACATACTGACCAGCTCATGTTATAGACAGAAGCGTGCTAAATGGCAAAACCAATCCAAACTCATCTTTCGGCATGTCCAGCATACCCATTATCTCAGCCAATCATGGCTAGCGGGAAGGTTACTGGCTTTTTCTGTGGATAAACCAACTAGGCTCATAATTGAACAATATTATTCATATTTACAGATGGCATACAAGTTTGTTATTAAGGCACATGAAAGTTCACATGTTCCAGAAGGCATTTCTGCAAAAAACTTTGATTAAAAAAATTTACGTTCAAATGGCTCTCCTGTGAAATAGTCATGCGCGACATATTCCTAGTTTCCTGAAATGAGTCAAATATGCGCACTCACTCTGGAATGGGAAATCATCTAATATAAAATAATGGCAAGGGACTTATAAGCATATCTTGTTGTCACGTTCTGACCTTAGTTCCTTTTTTATGTCTTGTGTGTTAGGTTGGTCAGGGCGTGAGTTGGGGTGGGTAGTCTATGTTCTTTTTTCTATGTTGTTATATTTCTGTGTTTGGCCTGGTATGGTTCTCAATCAGAGGCAGCTGTTGATCGTTGTCTCTGATTGAGAATCATACTTAGATAGCCTGTTTTCCCCATTTTGGGTGTGGGTGTTTATTTTCTGTGTAGTGTCTGTTCACCTTGCAGAACTGTTTCGTTTTCTCCTCGTTGTTATTTTGTGTAGTGTTCAGTTTTCAATTAAATTATGACAAACACTTACCACGCTGCATTTTGGTCCTCTTCTCCTTCACCAGACGAGAATCGTTACACTTGTCTGCTAAATGAACAAGCTTACAGCGTATGGAATGGCCCTTAGCCAGATAACATAGAGTAGGCCAACTCATATTCTGTTATCTGAAATAAATGTTTCTTCATAACATATTGTTTCTTTAGACCTTATTCAAATAAATCATGGATTTATTGTGATGGTGTATATTCAATTTATTTATTAGACTTTTTTAAACGTAGATGTTCCAAAGGCAGCGCATCAGTGGCTTGTATGCGTGGAGGCCTAGAGATGCTAAATGTGTTTATGTTAATTAACGATCAATTACTGTGACACCGGCAGACTTTTGCATGACAATAACAGGCTGACAAAATGTCATGAACGCCACAGGCCTAACTGGAACACTCTGTCGTACACGTCGATCCAGAACATCCCAAACATGCTCAATGGGTGACATGTCTGGTGAGTATGCAGGTCATGGAAGAACTGGAACATGTTCAGCTTCCAGGAATTGTGTACAGATCGTTGCGACATGGGGCCGTGCATTATCACGCTGAAACATGAGGTGATGGTGGCGGATGAACAATGGGTCTCAGGATCTCGTCATGGTCTCTCCGTGCATTCAAATTGCCATTGATAAAATGCCAATGTATTTGTTGTCCGTAGCTTATGCTTATGCTACGGACTATAAAATGTTGTGTGCCCGAACAAAATGTTGTCATAATATATGCACAAACTGTTTCCGAACTGTTTTGGCTGGGAAGCATGTGGATGCTTTAAGACAAAGGCACATTCTAGATGGGGGAATCACTGTCTTCAGAACAACATCCACCCCTGAAAACCTTTGAAGCCCTGGTTTAAAAAGGGCACAGGTTAAAATATATGGTGGAAAAGGAACTGGCAGCATTCATTAGTCATATGCGTGACTCAGACGCAGGAAGGAATATCTGTTGTATGACTTGTCATATAGATAGGTGTCCTCCTGGTCAGTGAACCGAGAAAGGAAACTATTGCCCTAACATGTTCACAAAGGAAGCTTGAGTCAACTGACAGTAGACTATCTGAAATTTGAGCACTCATATTAGAGGAAGATCAGACTGTAACAGTGAAGAGAAATAGTGAAAGGTGCTACGGTATATACTGTATGCCCATTGCCCAGGCTAGGAAAGTACTACTATTACTGCCTTAACATGGATTCAAAAGCAAGGAAAGTACTACTATTACTGCCTTACAATGGATTCTCCGGCCAGGAAAGTACTACTATTACTGCCTTAACAAGTTCACAAAGGAAGCCTGAGAGAACTGGCACTTGACTATAAACCTTATTTATCCAGAGCCAGGTCAAAAGTAGTGCACTAAATAAGGAATAGGATGCCATTTTCAGATTTTGACTATGAAAAAATACTTTGAGTACACACTGTACATTCACTGAGTAAGGTACACTAGATCCCGTGTCCTGTTCTTAGTAGCTGGGAGGCAATCAGTCAGTCACTCAGAGGCCATGTTCTTCCAATGATCCCCAGAATGAACAGATGTACACATACGAGTCCTGTGGATGAGCTGTTCCCTTTAACCCACCCTCCCCCACCACCACTCGCTGCTAGTACATGCAATATCCTGTGGTTGATCTCTTTATATAAAACAGATGTAAAGACTCAAACACAATCGCCTGAGAAATGTCCTAACTGTTTTTTAGGGGGTAGATCAGCTTTAATATTGCAGATAGATTGTAGCTTCCATCAATGTAATTGTCTGCATCATTTTCATTTGATACGTTACAGCCTTATTCTAAAATGTATTAAATAAAAAGAATCCTCAGCAATCTACACACAATACCCCGTAATGGCAAAGCGAGAGAAATAACAGAAATACCTAATTTATATAAGTATTCAGACCCTTTGCTATGAGACTCGAAATTGAGTCCACCTGTGGTAAATTCAATTGATTGGACATGATTTGGAAAGGCACACACCTGTCTATATAAAGGTCCCACAGTTGACAGTGCATGTCAGAGCAAAAACCAAGCCATGAGGTCGAAGGAATTTTCCGTAGAGCTCAGAGACAGGATTGTGTCGAGGCACAGATCTGTGGAAGGGTACCAAAAAATGTTTGCAGCATTGAAGGTCACCAAGAACACAGTGGCCTCCATCATTCTTTAAATGGAAGAAGTTTGGAACCACCAAGACTCTTCCTAGAGCTGGCCGTCCAGCCAAACTGAGCAATCAGGGGAGAAGGGCCTTGGTCAGGGAGGTGACCAAGAACCCGAGTTCCTAGAATTCCTCTGTGGTGATGGGAGAACCTTCCAGAAAGACAACCATCTCTGCAGCACTCCACCAATCAGGTCTTTATGGTAGAGTGGCCAGACGGAAGCCACTCCTCAGTAAAAGGCACATGACAGCCCGCTTGGAGTTTGCCAAAAGGCACATAAAGGACTCAGACCATGAGAAACAAGATTCTCTGGTCTGATGAAACCAAGATTGAACTCTTTGCCCTGAATACCAAGCGTCACGTCTGGAGGAAACCTGGCACCATCCCTACGGTGAAGCATGGTGGTGACAGCATCATGCTGTGGGGGTGTTTTTCAGCAGCAGGGACTGGGAGACTAGTCAGGATCGAGGGAAAGATGAATGTAGAAAAGTAGAGAGACCCTTGATGAAAACCTGCCCCAGAGCGCTCAGGACCGCAGACTGGACAACGACCGTAACAGGACAACGACCCTAAGCACACAGCAAGAAAATGCAGGAATGGCTCCGGGACAAGTCTCTGAATGTCCTTGAGTGGCCCGATCGAACATCTCTGGAGAGACCTGAAAATAGCTGTGCAGCAACGCTCCCCATACAACCTGACAGAACTTGAGGGGCTCTGCAGAGAAGAATGGGAGAACCTCCCCAAATACAGGTGTGCTAAGCTTGTAATGTCATACCCAAGAAGACTCAAGGCTGTAATTGCTGCCCAAGGTGCTTCAACAAAGTACTGAGTAAAGGGTCTGAATACTTATGTAAATTTAATATTTCTGTTTTTATTTGTAATAAATTATCAAAAAAATCTAAAAACTTGTTTCTGCTTTGTCATTATGGGGTATTATGTGTAGATTGACGAGGAAAAAAACTATTTAATCAATTTTAGAATAAGGCTGTAACCTAACAAAATGTGGAAAAAGTCAAGGAGTCTGATTAGTTTCTCAAGGCACTGTACATACACGTCCACATATATAAATATTCTAACTGTGATCATTTCAATTTCTCACTATGTAATTACATTGGGGTTTGTGTGTTGGGGAGTTTTGTTATGTTGTGGCCATGCAGTAACAAGAAAATCATTGTGCTAAAAACAATATTCATACAAGCACTTGATCAAGTCATGTCATGTATGGTCAAAGAAGTTGCCATCTGCTCAGGAGAGGAGAAACCATAGATGATCATATCATTCTATGGGAGAAACCCTCAGCTCAGATCAGCTGTCATTTGTGCCACATTGCAGTCGGCTTCTTTCTTTCAGTAGCATTTGGGGCCTGGTCATTTATCCTAAATGTGTTGTTACGACTCAATCTCAACAGTTACAGCTGTCAATATCCTCACCAGGCCCCTTAGGCAACAGCGGGTGGTGTGGGTGGTATGGTGTGCACATATGTGTGCATCCCTTTGAATCAAAGGCAATAATCTACAGTTGTCATTTGTCCTTCCAAGTTTATCTATTTAATGATGACACATCCACATTGATATTACAAGAGATTATCATTCTAATATAAGTGCTTTTGAAAGCAGACTTTATCTCTGAAGTGTGTGTGTGTGTGCCGGCAGTCTGTCAGCTGTTCCTCAGCTCGGACGCCTTGGTGACAAGGGGACAGCCCTAGCTGTTGTCTGAGGCCCTTGTGTGTGGGGGGTCAATGTCCTACCAGCTGCCACAAGCACACCAAGAGGTGCGATGACAACCTGGAAGCCACACTGAGCCAAAAATACCTGGTTAAGCAATCAGCCTAGCCTGTACTTCAATTGTCAGAACATGTCCGTCTTTTACAAGTGATGATTCAGAAGCATTGACACCTAGTGACTCTTTGAGAATGATAACAAAAGGTGTAAAGACTGGCCACCCACACATGAGATGGTAGAAATAGGTACGTTAACACCACAAGAGTTCTTAATGGTCTTTTCCAATCTGTCTATTTTAAGGAAGTTCCACACTTTTCTCAACACTGAGGATAAGGAGCTCGGGGATACTGTTACAGTTCTGCCATGACCGCATTCATGCCGATTCTACTCTGAACACACATTGCGCAACATATTTGTTGTATTATATTTGAAAAGTCTTACATGGTTCAAGTTACTGAGAGAAGACAAAAGCAGCATGCATCCACATATAATCCTCGTCCCATCAGGTTCTCCCATCTAATGAGAGGATTCCAAAACAAACTACCTCAAAATGGACTGAACCCAAAACCAGAGTTCTGTTCTGAGCCGGAGAGAGGCCGACGCAATGGCGGCAGGCAAGCAGCGAGCTAGTGGACATGTGTGGGGGAGGGAGTTGGTGTAGAACAGGGCTCTCCAACCCTGTTCCTGGAGAGCTACCATCCTGTAGGTCTTTAGCTCCAACCCTAATCTAGCGCACCTGATTCTAAAAATTAGCTGGTTGATAAGCTGAATCAAGTTAGTTACAACTGGGGTTGAAAGAAAAACCTACAGGAGGGTAGCTCTCCAGGAACAGGGTTGGACAGCCCTGGTGTAGAAGAACCAAATGGTTTCTTTGCAAGCAGCTAAATGCTTTCAATGCGCTCCCCTCGTCTCCTAGTCTATCACAGAGGAGTCTGTGGCCTGGCACAAAGTAAGGGACTTCATATTTCTCATCATATGGAATGTAATACGATTACATTCAGCCCCTATGGGCAAGTCAGCAAGTCAACTTTGCTTTGTAGCTACGGGAGGCCTTTGGATAAATCATAACTTACATCTGAGGCCTCTCCCTTTTCTCAAAACCCCATTGTTGGAAGCACAAACAGAGCATGCACACACGCCACACACACTCACACACACACACTGTTGAATATGCTGCGTGTTCTGCAAGCGGCCGCTCTATAGACCTGACGCTCTGCATCAGATTAAAGCCGACGGCAAACACTGAAGACAATACACCATTGTCTGGGAGTCCATGTCAGTCTTAGGAACAACCAACACAGTGAATCTGGTCATTCATTGGCAATGGAGAGTAAGATAGGAGAAGACACAGTGGTGTTAATAATGATACTCTGTCTGGGCTGCTGCCAGCTGCTGTGAAAGGAAAGTTTCCGTGATGGAACCGCAGATCATCTTGTTACCCTGGCTAACCCGCTATAGGAGGTGATTAGCAGTAGGATCAAGGCAACCCTCTCCGATTAACCACATGCTGAGCTCAGATCTCTTCAGTGTCCGCCAGGCTTGGTGTTGGTTCAGAGCGTACATGGTTCGGCTACATTTTGGCTATATATTATTATGATTATATATATATATATATATCTTGGTGCCAGTGGACCGGAAAAGCTTGACTGGTAGTGTACTGGAAACCAAACACAACCCATGTTTTTTTCTCAAGCCATTTAGCTGGTTGAGCAAAGTGGGCCGGTCCAGTTGTGGTTATCTCTGTGTTAGCGCAGAGCTCTGCAGCTTAAACCCAATGGTTTATTTTAGGATGAAGTAATGAAATAAATGTTGTGTCCACCACTCCAACTGGCTAACTTGCTTTGACCTATAGAACCACTGCTAAAAGCCTGTGTTTGGAGAACTCTGGCCGTGGGGCTGGGTATCGTTTCAAGATGTCATGGTGTTGACACATCATATATAACACAATGTAAATTGTATACATGATTTAATCTGTTGAAGTTTCATTCCTTCCTCCCTCAGAGAACAGTGTGAAGGCAGGCTGGGACTACAGAGTTATGAAGTCCAGAGGCCCCAAAGTCGTACCCTACTCCCTATGTAGTGCACTTCTTTTGACTCGGACCATTGTTAAAACTAATGCACTATAAAGGGAGTAAGGTGTCATTCCGGATACACCCCTGGAGTCCAAAGGCCCCCAAAATATCCCCACTTTGGTGCTTGTGACTGACTGGGAGAATTTTGTTAAATTAATGGGTAGGTCTAGAGGAAATAGATCATTAGGCCTTGTTGCGTGACTTACAGAAACCTGGAAATAGTGTTTCCTCGAGAGAAACCATGTCCTCCGTAATTGTAGCTTAGCTTCTTGCTTTTTGATGAGGGCGACTCACTGTGCCTCCCGCCTCCAAAGATTGATGACATCAATCATAATGTAATGAGGTTGTCAGTGATTTTACCATACAGCGCTTAAATGGCTAGTTAAAACCACATTGGACTCTCTCCTTTACTTTTACAATTACGTGTTTTTTTACAGAGGAGGCCATACATGGTTTCCCATTTTCTTTCGATAACAACAGATGTAAATTCTCTCAACCTCACATTCCATGGCACTGTGTGTCTTAGTAAGGACTCGTTCTTGTGGCTGGCCCTGTGAGAGATGGAGAGGGGGGTGAGGTGGGGTCTAAGTACTCACTCCTTGGCCTAGCTGGCCCTGTGAGAGGTGGAGTGGGGAATGAGAGGGGACAAGGCCAGGCAGGGCAGGTTGCTACTCTCCCTCTTCCAGACCGGATATGATGTGATCCTATTTAACCCCAGACACTTGAAAGAGAATGAGCCAGATGCCTCGAGGGTATGGTATAACAGACACTAAAAAGCCTTGATTGTGTCCACTTGCCATCCCAAGCCAATGCAGAGAGGAACTCAAAGAGGGACCCTGAAAACAAATGAATGTAGCTTCTCTGCCGACTGCCGTCACTTTACTCGTCCCTGTGTTTTCCCCCTTCCCTCCACCTTACCCCTCATCTCAAGTACAGCCTCGCTGTAAGAAGAGTGCACCGTGGCGGACTAGAATAGTTCAACACATAGATGTCTTTTTACAGCTCCCTAAATGGCCATTAAATACCCATCAATTGAGCTCCAGACATGAGTGTACTTCAGCCACCCTCCACCCCCACACAGCTCTCACCAGCCTGGGCTGAAGGAAGGCTGCAAGGTCCTGCTAGACACCCAGTATTGTCCAACACTCTCAAAGTGGTGTCTCTGACGGGTCTAGAATGATAATGCTCTTTTCACTCGATGGCAACCACTCGTTGTACACAACGTCAGAGGTATACGTCATCTAGATAGTCGGGAAATAGTGTTGGTCTCAACAATGTGTTGCAAAACATACAGCAGGTTTAACAAGACTGGTGGGAAGGTGGCATGTTAATTTTCCTTCACAGCAATGGAAATATGAAAATATAGTTTAAATGCACTGTAGGCCATTTTGGATATGATTCAACCATCAACGATTTGCCGATATTAAAACGGTGTGGTTTGTAATCATAATGGCCTAATATAACCACGTAATACGGCCATCAGAACAGAAACATAATTGTGGGAAAGCAGCCGTTCTGGGAAACATGTAGAGATACATAACATATAGAGATACAGCAGCTGTAGTTCTTTCTTTTACATCAAGTAGATTTCTAAACACACCAACTTTCTCAACTGTATACCTGAAACATTGGCTTTTCTCCTGGTAGAATCTCTGAGCAGTTTAAGGGGACTGAGCTTAAAGGGACTGCAATCTAGGAATGCCATGCTATAGTAAATGGCTTTATCAGAACAGTATAGTATCTTAGCTCACTGAGGTGTGAGAGGAGAGAGAGAAAGAGAGAGACAAGAAAACCCTGTTCTTTAAAAAAAATGTTGTCCTCTCTATAGGGGGGAGGTCTGTCCTCTTCCTGTCCTCCTCAGAGTCATTCAAACGGTATTTTCCTCCTGACCCTCTTGCATGCTAGACTTCATCAGAATAGTTTTTTTTTTTAAGTCCCCCCACCTCTCCTCCTTTCCCTTTTCCAGTATTCGGTTCATTACATTTCTGCAGACTTCCAGAGAAGAAAAATGCCCGATCAATAAAGTAGAGAGAGCTGTGGAGGGACGTGTGAAAGAGAGGAACGGAGGGTAAGGAGAACATAGAAAAGAGAGAGAGGCTGGCTCTGGCTTGGGAGATGAAAGTGACATCGCCACCATGGGTTTCAGAGCCTAGAGAAAAGAACCCCAAGCCGAGCTTGAATAGGCTGAATAGCCCCATCATTTCTTTACATTCTTTCACTCTCCCCAGGCCTGACTGCTGGAACTCTTCATTCAGCACAATGGCAAATGCACTAAAACTTTTTTCTCATGCTAATGTTCCCACAACTGCATGGGCATCAACGCATTAAATTAAAATCACACTCATGGTGGATACACAGGCATGTATCCACCATGCGCAACACAGAAATGCATACCACCATGGATGCTTTTTGCAAGAGTCAGAGCTTTTTCCTTGAGCATTTGTCTATTCTTACTTTTCATTTCTTTCTTTACACTGTTTTCTTTTCACTTTAATCTCTAGAGAACATACTATTGTTCCTTTGTAAAATCCTGCAGTTTTAACATTCTTCAGTAAGCCCATGACATCAAATAACTTTAACCATTCCTTTCATCAGTTTTACATTTGAGTTGATGAATATCACTGATTAAGGAATTCATTTTACATTTAAACTATATCCTTTGAATTGATATACAATCCTAAAACCATGTCTATTCTTTTTTATTTGTAGTTCTATAACTGATCTGAATGCAGACCAAAACAAGGATGAAAATGGTGCTCATATTATTAGTTCAGGCATTAGCCTAGGGATTATTAACACACACTCTAGATGGGTAAAAGCCAACAGTAAATATAGCTGTTTTTACCCACACAAAAGCGTCAAGTGTTTGTTGATTACTCAGGCTACAGTGCAAACAGGCAAACAACTGAGAATTTTTCAACAATAAGTACACAACTCCTACTGACATGGGAGATTCAAGGAGGTGCCCTTAATTCCACAGCATGTCAAGCACTTGAAACATTTATTGCAAGTGTTTAAATGAGAGGGATCTTGAAATAATCTGTACACGGAGTGAAGTGAGTGCACACTTGAGCACCTATCACTTTCTTTTACGTCAACTTGTAGCCACTGTGTATAGGCCTACAGCCAGTCTGCCACAAACGTTAGTGTGAAAAGCACAATTAAATTGGAATGTAGCCTATGAAATGTGTCAATCTGAAACCACTCAAAATTATGACAACAACATTTGAGAACACATGTCCCTAAACCTTCTATAGAAATTAAAACTTCCGGAAATATGCACAAAATGTATTGCAAAATAAAAGTTACTGTTTACATAGAACTTTGCACACATTTTTAGAATCATATTTAAAGATGCAGTGAATCACGATAGGTCTAGGCTACTACTCTGCTGGGCATTTGGAAGTCAGTAGAAGGGTTGACGCCGCGGCTTTCGGATCACATCTCTTCGCATATGGATCAAGTTGCAAGACAGAATGTTTTGGATTCCAATGTCAGTTAAGTTCAAAGTGCAAATGTGATGTGGAGTTACCCAAACCCCATCTGTCCTTGACACGCAAGATTATTCAATATGACTGCAGGATAGTGGTTTACATTTAAACACATATAGCTCGTCTATTGAATTCAGCATCAAGAGGTTTCAAATAAGAAATTAATAATTTGTTTTAAAATGTATCCAAGCTTGTCATCTAGGCTAGCCTACACCACAACAAAAACTGTCCTTACCTTGAATACTTTCTCTTTAGACCCCGATGCTGTTTTGTTCACTTTGTCCGACGACTCTCTGCAAGTATTTCGAGAATAAGGCTAAAGTGTACTTTTTCAATGAAAAGAGCCGAGACCGGCTATGTCTCTGAAAAAAAATTACTTTAAGAAAAGTTTGAAAGTCTACTCAAAGTTCGGGACACGGCATCCCTCGGATAACTCATTTAACACGGAGGAGCGCAATTACTCGCATCTAACTTTTACAATCCATCATCTTCAAGCGGTAACGTTTTCTCACTCACCTTTGAGTTTTTACATAAGAAAGCGCATGACATGTTTTCGCCAGAATACGTGGTTGAAAATGTAAACTAAAACTAGATTTTAATCGACAGTTGTTCTAGACATGCGGTGGTGAGATCTTCAAGCTGATCTGTTTTCAATCCGATCCCCTCTTTCTCTCCCCCTCTCTACCCTCCAACTCCTCCGTGCTCCCTGTTGAGTTGAGCCATTTGCTGCTCCAGATGGGCCGGGCTAACTCAATCCAGCAGTTGGACCCAGGTACAAGTTCGATAAAGTTTAATTATTGTTCGATTTCACAGACTTCAGGCAGGAACGTTACTGGGAGCTAATTTTGTCAGATACACATGGGCTATTCAATTGAGAATAGGAGCATCATTGCAACTGACTAGTATATCACCCAACCGACCCCCCTCCTCATATAAACGTATTTTTTTGGCCATCACATATTTTTGGGTAATTGATATCTTCTTCCCCGTCTCCATTTGTCTTGGCATAGCCTTACAGCAGCAACACTGATGAAATCAATTTGGAGACAAGCCTTCCACATAGCCCACACAAAGCAACTCATTAGGCATACTTTCCGCCATTATCAACAGTGCCTGGTACTAGCAAGTTACATGATGTGTCAGACTTTAACACTTGGAATGCGGATGTGGGTATATATATATATATCAGGCCTTTCTGATTAATGTGTCTGAGCAACATGATGTCTGTGAGTTGAATAACGGTTTGTGTGGATAATAGGGTAGTCCAAACAAAAGCTGTTTTCTGGACTATTTGAATGCACCTCTGTTTTGTGTCATTGTCAGTAAAAGTCTCATAATTCTCAAAAACAAAAATAACAGAACAGTCATGACAGTCTTTACCTATTTATCAGACAACTCAAAAGCTTGTGTTCTTGTGTTTTTTACCCGCTTTTTTCTTCTCTC
Organism: Salvelinus alpinus; assembly: GCF_045679555.1. Classification (NCBI taxonomy): domain Eukaryota; kingdom Metazoa; phylum Chordata; class Actinopteri; order Salmoniformes; family Salmonidae; genus Salvelinus; species Salvelinus alpinus. Next base: position 41,080,481 of record NC_092099.1, on the reverse strand, counting down.
GCTTTTCTTGTGTGTGTTTTAAAAAATCTATATTATTACCTTTATTCTGCATTGTTGGGAAAGAGCTCGCAAGTTAAGCTTTTCACTGAACTGTTTTACACCTGCTGTATCCTGTGCATGTGACAACTTTTAACCTTTGAAACACATCTTGGAGTTTGGATTTGACCCATGATCACCAATTCAGCGGATATTGAGGGAAACAGTGACTTCTTGTGGACATCGAGAATACAACCGTTGCATTCATTCATAGGTTGTGTGTGTATGTGAAAGAGAAAGAGAGATAAAGACAGAGGGAGGAACATAAAGAGAGAGAGGTGGGTAGAAAGAGTGAGCAAGAGTGGGAGACAAAGAGTGGGGATAGCGAGAGAGAGAAAGAAACAGAGAGAGAGTGAGAAAGAATGCGAGAGAAAACGAGGGAGAGAGAGAGTGTCAGGCCTGGCTGCGTCCACCTATTGTTAATCTCTCTGTGGGCACAGCATGCCTGGATGCCCCCTCTCAAAACCAGGCTGTGCACATGAGCCCACTCTGTGCCTCTGCTTGTCTGTATAAAAGGGGGTGAACGCCAGTGTCAAGCCGTTTGCATTTCTCCCCTGCCAGCGGATCCTACAGCCTGGAATTTTAATGAGCATGTTGGGTTTCTGATTTCAGGAGCAAAACAGGAGCGAGGCAAGGAAGAGAGAGGCGTTATAGAGTTTCATAGACCATTCATAAAGTCTTCATAAGCATCACCTAGATGCTTCATAAAGTCTTCATAAGCACTACCTAGATCCTTCATAAAGTCTTCAAAAGCACTATGTAGATGCTTCATAACAAAACCTTCATAAGCATTACCTAGATGTTTCATAAAGTCTTTATAAGCACTACCTAGATCCTTCATAAAGTCTTAAAAAGCACTACCTAGATGCTTCATAACAAAACATTCATAAGCACAATTTAGATGCTTCACAAATGAGTTGATGGTGAGTGAGATCACCTGTTGCTTATGATCTGGTCACATGATCTCATGCATACTTTCAGCATTACACAACCCTCACCTCAAGGTGCAGATCTAACCAAAACATAATCAATCAAAAGTGTTTGTGCTGGTGTATGTTTTTGGCTATGAATCAACTATTCATTGTTTTTCCAAGTTATTGACATAGTCTTTCCTCATTTAATTAAATCTACAACAATAAATTACCACATATCTATTTTTCTGTTCTGTTGATCTATTTAATAACAGGACAGTAGGGATGGTGCTGGCTGCTTTAGCCTACATTTGCCTACATACTACAGAAAGTTTGCATATGAACAACAGTTTACTGTATTTTGTTGCATTGTTCACAGTATGATTGTTTGTGTTTACAACTGAGAACCGACAAGACGTGTCCGAAAGCATACATTTGTTATATCACATCCCTGACCTGGCGTGTGAGGTAAACCCTCTCTGTGTGATGACACAGTTAGTTAGCCTTCTGCTGGAGTATATAGCCTGTCTTTTCCTATTATCTCCAAATCATCTCTGGGGTCCACTGTGTATCCAAACCCAAAAAACACACACACACGCACTTGCACCTTATAGTATTCAAAAGCAACATTATTAAACAAATTGCACACCAACTCGGTACTCTTATCTGGTGTACTTGATGTAGAATACCTACTCTGAATGAAATTGTTCTGTAGGCGTAAACTTTGAAAGAATTTGAGACACTTGCTGGAAAAAGTGAATTTGTATGAATACACTACCATCAAGTGGTGTAAAGTGGTATCACAGTGTTGGTTCTTATTACCAGGGTATAGGCCTGTACAAAGCAGTTTACAATGCATTTTAAACTGAGGATACTCACCCCTCTGGCTGCTCTATCTTTATGGTCAAGTTGAAGGAGAACAGCGGCTTGTGTCTCTTAAACAGACCCGAGGAGAGTCACGGACACACACACACACGCACACACACACACACACACACACACACACACACACACACACACACACACACACACACACACACACACACACACACACACACACACACACACACACATCTTATTGTCAATTCAAGCTATCACAACTGGTTAAACACTTTACTTAACACCCAGCGTCTTAATACATTATGACATGGTCATAAACATGTCATAATATGCCATAACAGCTGACATAACCTGTCATAATATGGTCATAACACTGTCATGACCCATATACAGTGTCAAGAAAAAGTATGTGAACCCTTTGGAAGTACCTGGATTTCTGCATAAAATGGTCATAAAGTTTGATCTGATCTTCATCTAGGTCACAACAACAGACAAACACAGTCTGTTTAAACTAATAACACACAAACAATTATACGTTTTCATGTCTTTATTGAACACACCAAGTAAACATTTACAGTGCAGGGTGGGAAAAGTTTGTGAACCCTTGGATTTAATAACTGGTTGACCCTCCTTTGGCGGCAATAATCTCAACCAAACCTTTTATGAGGTTGTGGATCAGACCTGCACAATGGTCAGGAGGAATTTTGGACCATTCATCTTTACAAAACTTTCAGTTTCAGTTCAGTGATATTCTTGGGATGTCTGGTGTGAACTGCTCTCTTGAGGTCATGCCACAGCATCTCAATCGGGTTTAGGTCAGGACTCTGACTGGGCCACTCCAGAAGGTGTATTTTCTTCTGTTGAAGCAATTCTATTGTTGATTTACTTCTGTGTTTTGGGTCGTTGTCCTGTTGCATCACCCAACTTCTGTTGAGCTTCAATTGGTGGACAGATAGCCAAACATTCTCCTGCAAAATGTCTTGATAAACTTGGGAATTCATTTTTCCATCGATGATAGCAAGCTGTCCAGGCCCTGAGGCAGCAAAGCAGCTCCAAACCATGATGCTCCCGCCACCATACTTTACAGCTGGAATGAGGTTTTTTGATGTTTGTATTTTTGTATTTATTATGGATCCCCTTGGCAGCAGCTACTCTTTCAGCAAAATTAAGGCAGTTAATACAATTTTAAAAACATTACAATACATTCACAGATTTCACAACACACTGTGTGCCCTCAGGCTCCTACTCCACCACTACCACATATCTACAGTACTAAATCCATGTGTATGTATAGTGTGTATGATATTGTGTGTGTGTGTGTGTGTGTGTATGCATGTGTCTGTGCCAATGTTTGTGTTACTTCACAGTCCTGCTGCTCCATAAGGTGTTTTTTAATCTGTTTTTTTAAATCAAATTTTACCGCTTGCGTCAGTTTCTTGATGTGGAATAGAGTTCCATGTAGTCATGACTATATGTAGTACTGTGTGTCTCCCATAGTCTTTTCTGGACATGGGGACTGTGAAGAGAGCTCTTCTGGCATGTCTTGTGGGGTATGCTTGGCTGTCCGAGCAGTGTGCCAGTAGTTTAGACAGACAGCTCGGTGCATTCAACATGTCAGTACCTCTCATAAATATAAGTAGTGATGAAGTTAATCTCTCCTCCACTTTCAGCCAGGAGAGATTGACATGCATATTATTAATATTAGCTCTCAGTGTACATCCAAGGGCCAGCCGTGCTGCCCTGTTCTGAGCCAATTACAATTTTCCTAAGTCCTCTTTTGTGGCACCTGACCACACGACTGAACAGTAGTCAAGGTGCGACGAAACTAGGACCTGTAGGACCTGCCTTGTTAATAGTGTTGTTAAGAAGGCAGAGCATCACTTTATTATAGACCAACTTCTCCCCATCTTAGCTACTACTGCATCAATATGTTTTGACCATGACAGTTTACAATCTAGGGTTACTCTAAGCAGTTTAGTCATCTCAACTTGCTCATTTTCCACATTATTTATTACAAGATTTCTTTGAGTTTTAGGGTTTAGTGAGTGTTTTGTTCCAAATACAATGCTTTTAGTTTTAGAAATATTTAGGGCTAACTTATTTCTTGCCACCCACTCTGAAACTAACTGCAGCTCTTTGTTGAGTGTTGCAGTCATTTCAGTCGCTGTAGTAGCTGACGTGTATAGGGTTGAGTCATCCGCCTACATAGACATTCTGGCTTTACTCAAAGTCAGTGGCATGTCATTAGTAAAAAAAAATTAAAAGCAAGGGGCCTAAACAGCTACCCTGGGGAATTTCTGATTCTAACTGGATTATATTTGAGAGGCTTCCATTAAAGAACACCCTCTGTGTTCTGTTAGACAAGTAACTCTTTATCCACATTATAGCAGGGGGTGTAAAGCTATAACACATACGTTTTTCCAGCAGCAGATTATGATCGATAATGTCAAAAACTGCACTGAAGTCTAACAAGACAGCCCCCACAATAATTTTATCATCAATTTCTCTCAGCCAATCATCAGTCATTTGTGTAAGTGCTGTGCTTGTTGAGTGTCCTTCCCTATAAGCATGCTGAAATTCTGTTGTCAATTTGTTTACTGTGAAATAGCATTGTATCTGGTCAAACACATTTTTTTCCAGAAGTTTACTAAAGGTTGGTAACAGGCTGATTGTCGGCTATTTGAGCCAGTAAAGGGGGCTTTACTATTCTTGGGTAGCGGAATGACTTTAGCTCTCTTAGTAGGCTTAAAATTAAGATGTGGCAATATCGTCTGCTATTATCGTCAGTAATTTTCCATCCAGATTGTCAGACCCCGGTGGCTTGTCATTGTTGATAGACAACAATTATTTGTTCACCTATTCAACACTGACTTTAGGGAATTCAAAAGTACAATTCTTGTCTTTCATAATTTGGTCCGATATACTTGGATGTGTAGTGTCAGCATTTGTTGCTGGCATGTCATCCCTAAGTTTGCTTATCTTGCCAAAGAAAAAGTAATTAAAGTTGTTTGCAATATCAGTGGGCTTTGTGATGAATGAGCCATCTGATTTCATTTAAGGTGCCCAAAAGCTTTTTACTATCATTCTTTATATAATTTATCTTTGTTTCATAGTGTAGTTTATTTTTTATTTAGTTTAGTCACATGATTTCTTAATTTGTTGGGCTGCCAGACTTAATTCCCATACCTTTTGCCTCATCCCTCTCAACCATACAATTTTTCAATTCCTCATCAAACCAAGGAGATGTAACAGTTTTTACAGTCATTTTCTTAACGGGTGCATGCTTATTAGTAACTGGAATAAGTCGTTTCATAAATGTGTCAAGTGCAGCGTCTGGTTGCTCCTCATTACACACCACAGACCAGCAAATATTCTTGACATCATCAACATATGAATCACTATAAAACATCTTGCATGACCTCTTATATTAGGCCCAGCCTTTGGAACTTTGGTTTTCCTAGATATAGCTATTATATTGTGATCACTACATCATATGGATTTGGATACTGCTTTAAAGCAAATATCTGCAGCGTTAGTAAAAATGTGATCAATACATGTAGATAATTTAATTCCTGTGCTGTTTGTAATTACCCTGGTAGGTTGACTGATAACCTGATCCAGGTTGCAGGCACTGGTTACAGAAGTTTTTTCCTGAGTGGGCAACTTGATGATAGCCAGTCAATATTTAAATCACTCAGAAAATATACTACTCTGTTGATATCACATACATTATCAAGCATTTCACACATATTATCCAGATACTGACTGTTAGCACTTGGTGGTCTATAGCAGCTTCCCACAAGAATGGGCTTTAGGTGAGGCAGATAAACCTGTAGCCATATTACTTCAACTGTATTTAACATTAGATCGTCTCTAAGCTTTACAGGAATATGGTTCTGAATATAGACGGCAACACCGCCTCCGTTGGCATTTCTGTCTTTTCGGTAGATGTTATAACCATGTATTGCTACCACTGTATCATCAAAGGTATTATCTAAGTGAGTTTCAGAGATAGTCAGAATATGAATGTCATCTGTTACAAGCATTGAATTCATGGACCTTGTTTCTTAGGCTACATATGTTAATATGGGCAATCTTTTAGCACTTTTCTGGGTTGCTTGATTGTTTTTAATGCTTTTCTGGGAAGCTTATCAGAGGTAGACTTGCTTATGTTATTTATATTGGAGCTGCTGAATGCAGGGTGAGCTGCATAAAGTGATCTTCCTACTATTGCACACCGCCTCAGTGCTAACAGTATAACTCTGGTTCATAGGCACATGAGTACCGCATACAATAGCTGTAGGATAAACAGATGTATTCTGTGCAATTAGGGGTACATAAATTAAATTACTTACATTGTGTTTGCCAATGCCCCTAAGATCATGTACATTTAATGCAGCATTATGACGACTCATTGTCTCAATGGTAGGGATTAACTGAGCTGGTCTTGGATCATTTACCAGTCACTGTTTCAACGCAGCCTTGAAATGGGTGGACAGAGTCCAGGAGCCAAGATGATTTTGATGGACTCCGTCATTCCTGTGGAGTATCTTCTGTTTCCAGAAGGTGTCAAAGTTATCAATAAAAGTGACTCCAGCAGAGCTACAGTAGTATTTTAGCCAGATGTGTAATGCCAGCAGTCTGCTGAATCTTTCACATCCAACGATGGTACTGGACCTGAAATTATTGGCCATATTTGGAGTCTTTCAATGCTAAAATCAGTTAATTAAAATCAATTTTCAAATGTTCCGAGCTAGCCCTCCTGATGTTGTTTGACCCCTCATGGACTACAACAGTGTCAGCTCCCGGGATCTGTGTTAGAACACTCGGAAGCAGCCTTGTTATGTCCTGTACTCGTGCTCCTGGGTAGCACAGGGTTTTTGCCTTGGGGACAGAGATGTTCCTCACCATAGAGCTGCCTATGATGACAGCTGGTGATGTTGAATGGGCCGGTCTCTCAGGCAGCCTCACGTCTGGTGGGGCTGAGAGTTCCGAGGATCTGAACCCGAGCTAGAAGCCACCGGAGAGGGAGACATAACCGAGGATGAAGATGCAGGTACCTCCGGATCTGATCTTGATTGGGAAGCCACCAAGGACGAAGGCGCCGGAACCTCTGGATCCAGGGCGGCAAAGCTGTTTCTGGTCTGTGTCAGTCCCGGGCTCAACATCCCAATGGACACCCCCCGTTGCCAGAGTACGCTTTCTTCGACTTCCACGGTGAGTGACGTACCTCCATGGCTGGTGGTTGAGTCGAGAACAGCTCCGTTCTCCAGTGAATGGGGAGACACCTTCGGGGATGGAACCCTGCCTAGCACTAGTCGGCTGTGGAGAGCCGCCACGGTGGCAAAACTTCCACCAGACCAGAGCGGCGGCCGGCACACATGAGCACACATGAGGCACAAAAATTAAAAGTAGGTGGGCGTGGGTTCCCCAGTAGCTTATGTAGGTTTGCTACTTGCTTGCTAAGAGTAGCTACTTCACTCCTGTAGTCCTACGCAAGCAAGCAGTTGCTACATTGAAAGTCAGCGCGGCCCACATTGTCCCGGAACAAAGCAAAGTAAGCACAGTTCCTGCAACACTGGAAACGTTCAATAGCGGCCTCCATTTGAGACAGCAATTTAGCCCAACAGAGCTGTGCCTTTTTTTCTCCACACATAGTGTTGTGTGTTTCTTCCAAACAACTCAACTGTAGTTTCATCTGTCCACAGAATATTTTGCCAGTAGCGCTATGGAACATCCAGGTGCACTTTTGCAAACTTCAGACGTGCAGCAATGTCTTTTTTTGGACAGTTGTTGCTTCTTCCACAGTGTCCTCCCATGAACACCATTCTTGTTTAGTGTTTTACGTATCGTAGACTCATCAACAGAGATGTTGGCATGTTCCAGAGATTTCTGTTAGTCTTTAACTGTCACTCTAGGATTCTTCTTAACCTCATTGAGCATTCTGCGCTGTGCTCTTGCAGTTATCTTTGCAGGATGGCCACTCCTAGGGAGAGTAGCAACATTGCTGAACTTTCTTCATTTATAGACAATTTGTTTTACCCGTGGACTGATGAACATCAATGCCTTTAGAGATACTTTTGCAACACTTTCCAGCTTTATGCAAGTCAACAATTCTTAATTTTAGGTCTTCTGAGATCTCTTTTGTTCGAGGCATGGTTTACATCAGGCAATGCTTCTTGTGAATAGCAAACTCAAATTTTCTGTGCCACACCCTGATCTGTTTCACCTGTCTTTGTGATTGTCTCCACCCCCCTTCCAGGTGCCGCCCATCTTCCCCATTATCCCCTGTGTATTTATACCTGTGTTCTCTGTTTGTCTGTTGCCAGTTCGTCTTGTTTGTCCAGTCTCATTTTTCTCGCCCTCCTGGTTTTTACCCTTGCCTGTCCTGACTCTGAGCCCGTCTGCCTGACCACTCTGCCTGCCCCTGACCCTGAGCCTGCCTGTCAAACTGTACCTTTGCCCCACCTCTGGATTATTGACCTCTGCCTACCCTGAGCCTGCCTGCCGTCCGGTACCATTGCCCCACCTCTGGTTTACTGACCCCTGGCTGCTTTGACCTGTCTATTGCCTGCCCCTGTTGGAGTATTAAACCATTGTTAATTCGACTTGTCTGCATCTGGGTCTTACCTTCACACCTGATAGTACGAACTGGCCATGACTGACCCAGCAGCCCCGGCCAGCTGCGCAACGCCATCTCCTCCCAAGGAGCCTCCATTGGTAGGCACGAGGAATTGCTTCGTGGTCTTATGGAGGCGGTCCAAACATTGGCTGAACATTGGCATGACCGGGCATAGGACATGCTGCTGTAGCAATTCTGCGGGTTGTCTGGGGGTCGGCCTGCCACGGTGGTAACCCCACCGCCCCTCATTAACTCGGCGGTTAACAGCGCCACCCCACCGGCCACTCCACCTTCACAGGAGCCCCGGCTACCTCCCCCGGAATGCTTTAATGGAGAGCCGAGCACCTGTCGGGCATTTTTAGCTCAGTGTGCCCTCATTTTTGAGCTTCAGATAGCCTACCTCATCACTCTGATGTCTGGGAGGGCTCTCACCTGGGCTATCACTGTATGGGAACAACATCCCGGCCATGTGTTTGAGTCTGGAGAAGCTGCCCGGAAGCTAATCCAGGCAGGACTCCCGCCGAGTGGCCAACTATGCGGTGGATTTCCGCACTTTGGCAGTGGAGAGTGTGTAGAAACAGGAAGCACTGTTCGACATGTCCCTGCACGGCGTCTCAGAGGAGGTTAAGGACAAGCTTGCTGCTTGGGAGTTACCCACGAATCTTAACAACTTCTTCGGGATCGGTGTCCCTTCCACGGGACGGTTGAGCTAACATAGGCTAATGCAATTAGCATGAGGTTGTAAGTAACAAGAATATTTCCCAGGACATAGACATATCTGATATTGGCAGAAAGCTTACATTCTTGTTAATCTAACTGCACTGTCCAATTTACAGTAGCTATTACAGTGAAAGAATACCATGTTATTGTTTGAGGAGAGTGCACAATTTTGAACATGAAAAGTTATTAATAAACAAATGAGGCACATTTGGGAAGGCGTGACACAACATTTTGAACAGAAATACAATGGTTCATTGGATCAGTCTAAAACTTTGCACATACACTGCTGCTTTCTAGTGGGCAAAATCTAAATAGCACCTGGGCTGGAATAATCAACTATGACCTTTATCTTGCATTTCAGAGATGATGGTACAAAAAAAGAATCTCTGTATTATCTTTTACCAGATCTATTGTGTTATATTTTTCTACATTCCTTTCACATTTCCACAAACTTCAAATTGTTTCCTTTCAAATGGTACCAAGAATATGCATATCTTTGCTTCAGGGCCTGAGCTTCAGGAAGTTAGATTGGGGTATGTCATTTTAGGCGAAAATTGTAAAAAAGGGGCGGATACTTAAGAGGGTATTACTCCCTCAACGCTTTGACCATCCGCATCGATGGACGATTGCGGGAATGACGGATGGAGAGGAAATTCGATTTCGCTTGAACGTCCAGGGATTCCACCTCGCCTCCGAGTCATCCCGGAAGTCCCCGACGGTCCTGTTGCCGAGAGCACCCGAGGTTTCCCGACTTTCCTCGAGAGTCACCGAAGATGACAGAGGCACTGTTTCATGATCCTATGCAACTAGGCAGAGCTGGGCTGTTGCCAGTAGAATGGCAACACATGATCAACACAAGGAGCTGTCTGTATTGCTGGATTTATGACTGCGGGATTGACCTTCTCCCTACACCAGAGACCAAGGCTAAGGAGACCTACATTGGGGACTCCCTAGCTACAGGATTTATCCGTCCCTCTTCCTCTCCTGCTGGCACAGGGTTCTTCTTTGTGGAGATAAAGGACAAGACCCTGCGTCCGTGCATTGACTACCGGGGACTCAATGACAGTATTACTGTGAAAAAACGTTATACGCTTCCACTCATTTCCTCAGCCTTCGAGCCGCTCCATGGGGTCACTGTGTTCTCTAAGCTGGATCTACGAAAGGTCTACCACAATGGTGCGGATATGAGAGGGGGAAGAGTGGACGACCGCCTTCAACGCGGCCAGCGGCCACTACGATTATCTGGTCATGTCCTTTGGCCTCGCCAATGTCCCTGCTGTGTTTCAGGCTCTGGTGAATGATGTTCTCGGCGATATGTTGAACCGGTTCGTCTTCGTCTACATTGATGACATCCTCGTCTTCTCCCGCTCCCCCCAAGAACACGTGATCCACGTCCAACAGAAGGTGCTGGAGAACCAGTTGTTTGCTAAGGCAGAAAAGTGCGAGTTCCATCGCTCCACCATTCCCTTTCTGGGCTACATATTCTCTGCTGGGAGTGTCCAGATGAATCCCGAGAAGGTGGTGGATTGGCCTTAGCCTACGTCCATTGTGCACTTCCTGGGGTTCGCCAACTTTTATTGGCGCTTCATCTGGGGTTACAGCACCCTGGCCTCCCCCTTGTCTGTACTCACCTCTACCAAGGTTCCGTTCATGTGGTCCTCTGCCACTGACCGGGCGCTCCGGGACCTTAAACACAGCTTCACCGCTGATCCTATCCTGGCCCTTCCCGTCAGTTTGTGATGAAGGCCGATGCTTCAATGTCGGAGTGGGAGCTGTCCTGTCCCAACGCCCTGGACCTTAAGCTGTATCCCTGCGCCTTCTTCTCCCACCGCCTCAACGCCATGGAGAGGAACTACGATGTGGGGAATCGGGAGCTCCTCGCGGTGAAGATGGCGTTGGAGGAATGGAGGCACTGGCTAGAAGTGACGTAACATCATTCTGTGGACCGACCACAAAAACCTGGAGTATCTCCACACCGCCAAGCGCCTCAACTCCAGGCAAGCAAGATGGGCCCTGTTGTTTACCTGGCTAAACTTTTCCCTCTCCTACTGGCTGGGGTCCAAGAACGTCCAAGAATGTCAAGCCGGATACCCTGTCCCACCGCTATAACCCCACGGTTACCTCCCCGGAGCCTGAGACCATCCTTCCCACCTCGTGCCTGGCGACGGCACTCAGCTGGGGTATAGGGAAACAGGACTGGGAGGCGCAGCGGTCGCAACCGAACCCTTGGGGGGGGCTCAGATAACCGGAGGTTTGTGCCTGACGCTGTCTGCTCTGCGGTCCTGGAGTGGGCCCATTCCTCCAGGCTTGCCTGTCACCCGGACTCTCATCGGACCGTGGCCTTCGTGCGACAACACTTTTGGTGGCCTACTATGGTTCTGGATGTTGCCGCATTTGTCACCGCCTGCACGGTCTGCGCACAGAACAAGACTCCTCGGCAAGCTCCGGCTGGTCTTCTCCAACCACTGCCTGTCCCTCACCGTCCCTGGTCCCATATATCCCTGGATTTCATCATGGGTCTCCCCCCGTCCGAGGGCAACACTGCCATCCTGGCGGTGGTCGGTTTTCCAAAGCCGCCCACTTCATTCCTCTCCCCAAACTACCCTCGGCCAAGGAGACGGCCCAGCTTATGGTGCAGCACGTCTTCCGGATCCATGGACTCCCGGTGGACATGGTCTCCGACCGGGGTCCGCAGTTCTCATCCCGGTTCTGGAAGGCGTTCTGCACGCTCATTGGGTTGTCGGCCAGCCTGTTCCCCGGATTCCACCCCCAGTCCAGCGGACAGTCGGAGCGAGCCAACCAGGACTTAGAGACGACTCTTCGCTGCCTAGTTTCCGCCAACCCTACCACCTGGAGTCAGCAACTGGTATGGTTTGAGTACGCCTGCAACACCCTTCCTTGCTCCGCCACGGGTCTCTCGCCCTTCGAGTGTTCCTTGGGATATCAGCCTCTGCTCTTCCCCGAGCAAGAGGAGAAAGTCAGCAATCCCTCTGTCCAGATGTTCATCCGCCGCTGTCGCCATACCTGAAGGAGAGCCCAGGCTGCTCTGTTGAAGACAACTTCCAGGTATAGGCGACAAGCGGATCGCCACCGGGCCCCTGCTCCACGCTATCGGCTCGGGCAGAGGGAATGGCTCTCCACCCAGGACCTGCCCTACCGGGTGGAGTCCTGTAAACTTTCCTCCAATTTCATCGGCCCGTTCCCCATCTCTAGAGTCATTATCCCCACTGCTGTTCGTCTTGTGTTACCCCGTACCCTCTGTGTTCACCCTACTTTCCATGTGTCTAGGATTAAGCCCGTGTCTCACAGCCCTTTGTCTTCTGTTTCCAGGCCCACCGCTCCTCCCTCATTAATGGCCATCCGGCGTACACGGTGAGACGCCTCCTGAGTGTTCGACCACAGGGCAGGGGTCTATGTCTATTGCCTGCCCCTGTTGGATTATTAAACCACTGTTAATTCGACTTGTCTGCATCTGGTTCTTACCTTCACACCTGATATTGTGAATGTTTTTTATAGGGCAAGGCAGCTCTAACCAACATCTCCAATCTCGTCTCATTGATTGGACTCCAGGTTAGCTGACTCCTGACTCCAATTAGATTTTGTGTGTTGCTAGTCATTAGCCTAGGGGTTCACATACTTTTTCCAACCTACACTGTGAATGTTTAAATTATGATTTCAATATAGACAAGAAAAATACAATAATTTGTGTGTTATTAGTTTAAGCACAATATGTTTGTCTATTGTTGTGACTTAGACATTTGATGACCAATTTATGTAAAAATCCAGGTAATTCCAAAAGGGTTCCCATACTTTTTCTTGCCACTGTATATACGTGACATATATTGTGTTATTTTATGGCTGGTTATGACTCCTACATAAGAGTGTCAAAACCCACATTTATTCAAATGTGTTTTTTTCCTGCCAAGATCTTTCCTTTTCATTTTAAATCCTTTGTTGTTGTTGTAATGATTTTTTTACAATCATGTTTTTTCCCCATCATATTTTAAATAAATTGTAGAAAATGCACTTTATGACACTGTCATGAAGCATTATGACCACCCTGTGTCACTTTACTTGAACTAAGAAAATACACTTTATGTCACTGTCAAGAAGCATTATGACCATCCTGTGTCACTTTACTTGGACTAAGAAAATACACTTTATGGCACTGTCAAGAAGCATTATGGCCATCATAATCATGTAAGCTAGATAGGCCTCTCACGTTCATGCCCTTATCATGCATCATGTGATTTATAACCAATTACTACTAATTAGTTGAGGATATCATTGGAAACACTTATCTTCCTCTCTTTTACCACAAAACATAGAAACACACCATTTTCATATACTGTATGTTGATGTTGGGGTGGAGCTGGAGATTATGAATATTAAGTTGAAACATTGTAATGATGGGGTGGTGAGTCGGAAGCAGGGGAAAAGTTTTAATAAAACAACAAAACCAAGAACACCACACTAACATAAGGCAGAATGCCGATACACAAGGACAATACCAACTGGTGAGTGAACCTGGGAAAGTGACATGAAGGTAATGGAGTCCAGGTGTGAATCATAATGATTGTATGAATCATAATGATTCACAGGTGCGCGTAATGATAAATACCAGAACCGGTGTTTAGTACTCTGGCGACGTCGTACGACGGAGGGGAGGAGCAGGAGCAGATGTGACAGTACCCCCCCCCCCCCCTGACATGCGGCTTCAGCCGCAGGACGACGCCGACCAAAGGGACGACCCCGAGGAGTGGGTCGGTCCGGGCGGCGAAGGTGGAGATCAAGGATGATGTTGGGATCCAGAATGTCCTCCACCAGAACCCAACACCGCTCCTCTGGGCCATACCCCTCCCAGTCCACCAGATACTGGAGCTGACCCCCACGACGTCGGGAGTCTAGTAGGGATCTGACAGAGTACGCCGGGCTCCCCTCGATGTCCAGGTGGGAATGGAGGTGAGTTGTGGGGGACAGCATCAGCTAGGGGACCAGGAACCACCGGCCTGAGAAGGGAGACATGAAAAGAGGGTGAGATACGGTGGTGACTGGGTAATTGTAACCTGTATGTCACCTCATTGACCCTCCGGAGAACCTTAAACGGCCCCACAAACCGGGGGCTCAGTTTCTTGCAGGGCAGGTGGAGTGAGAGGTTCCTGGTAGAGAACCAGACGCGATCCCCAGGATGGAACACAGGGGTCTCACTGCGGTGACAGTCTGCCTGCTGTCACCGCAGTGATTAAACATGACTTGGAGAATCTATCCAATACCACCAGAATGGTGGTGAAACCATCAGAAGGAGGAAGATCAGTAACAAAGTCAATGGATAGATGGGACCAAGGTTGCTGAGGCATGAGAAGCGGCAGGAGCTTCCCTGCTGGTGCATTCTGGGGGGGCTTGTTTTGAGCACACATGGAACAGGCGTTGGCATACCGTGTAACATCCTGCACCAAGGTGGACCACCAGTATTTCTCAGTAATGGAAATTGATGGTGTGAGAAATAACTTGATGTCCAGCGACGACAGCTGTGTGTGCCCAGGTCAGCAGCCGATCCCTTAATCATGTGGGAACGTAGATGCACGCGGGAGAACAATTCCGGGGTGCGGGCTCCCTCTCTAGAGCCTGGCGGATGTCCACATCTACGTCCCAAACCATTGGACGCACGACTCGGGAGGATGGGATTATGGGTGCCCTCTGTACAGGAGCCTCTCCCGAATTGTTGATACGGGACAGGGCATCGGCCTTGATGTTTCTTAGAACCTGGGCTATAGGTCAGCATGAAGTCGAACCTAGTGAAGAAGAGGGCCCACTTGGCTTGGCGCGGATTCAGTCTCCTCGCTGTCTGTATGTCCTCAAGGTTCCGATGGTCGGTGAGGATGACGAATGGTTCCTTGGCACCCTCCAACCAGTGTCTTCACTCCTCTAATGACAACCTCACCACCAAGAGCTCCCGATCGCCGATGTTGTAATTCCTCTCTGCAGGGGACAGTTTCTTGGAGAAGAAAGTACAAGGATACAATTTTAGTGGGTCCACCTGTCTTTGTGACAAAACTGCCGCCACACCCACCTCTGATGCGTCTACCTCAACCACAAAAGGTAGCGGGATCTGGGTGTTTTAGCAAGGGGGCAGAGGTGAAAAGCCCCTTGAGGAGACAAAAGGCCTCGTCGGCTGCTGGAGACCAAACGAACCTACGAGGCCAACCCTTGAGGAGGGAGGTGAGAGGGGTGGTGACGGCACTGAAGTTCCTGATGAAGCGGCGTAAAAGTTGGCTAACCCCAAAAACCGTTGTAACCCCTTGATGGTGGTTGGGACTTGCCATGACCTTACTGCATCTACCTTCTTGTCCTCCATCCTCACTCCCTGCGGGCTGATTTGGTAGCCCAAGAAGGAGACAGCCCTCTGGTGGAATTGGCACTTCGCCACCTTGGCGAACAGGTGGTTAGCCAAGAGGCGTTCCAGGACTGCTCGAACGTGAGTGATGTGATCCTCCAGGTTGGTCGAGAAGATCAGGATGTCATCGATGTACACAATCACCTGACGTCCGAGCATGTCCCTGAACACCTTGTTGATGAATGCCTAGAACATTGACGGAGCATTGGCTAAGCCAAAGGGCATAACCAAGTACTTGTAGTGACCAGACATCGGGCTGATCACCGTCTTCCACTCATCCCCCTCCCGGATGCAAATGAGATTGTAGGCACGCCGCAGGTCCAGTTTGGTGAAGAACCGGGCCCCGCGGAGCTGCTCGATGGCTGACGGCACCAGCGGGAGAGGGTACCGATACTTTGTGGTGATGTCATTGAGTCCACGATAAATCGATACAAGGGCATAATCCTCCCTCCTTCTTGGCCACGAAGAAGAAACCAGCCGACGCAGGAGACATGGACCTGCGGATGAAACCCTGTTGGAGCGCCTCTTGAATGTAGTCCTCCATGGCCTGGGTCTCAGCCACTGACAGAGGGTAGATGCGTCTGCGCGGAGGTGTAGCACCGGAAAACAGGTATATTGCACAGTCCCAGGGGCGATGAGGAGGGAGACAGGTAGTGCGGGTCTCGGAGAATACCTCTCTTAGATCCTGATTTTCCTCCGGGCTGGAAGGAAACCACAGGACTCCTAACTGATGTGGAACCACAGGGGACAGGAAAGCAGGTCTTCTGGCATTCAGGTGACCAGCCAATGATTCTCATCCTCGACCATGGGTAGGGTTATGGCGCTGAAGCCAAGGTAGACCGAGGATGATCTTGTGAACTGGTGCACTGGTGATGAAGAAGGGGATGTTTTCCTGGTGATTGGGCTCCACGGTGAGGGTGAGTGGTTGGGTGATGTGTGTGATGGTTCCGGATCCTAGAGGCCGACAGTCGAGACCTTGAATCGGAAAAGGAGAGGAGAGTGGGTAGGTAGTAATATTGAGATAGGAGGCAAGGGTCTGATCCATAAAGTTCCCCGCCTCGCCGGAATCCTCTAAAGCTGTAGATACGGGGCAGGAGGGACAGTCAGCCAGAGGGATGGGTACTACAAAGAGTCTAACAGGTAGAGCAGTAGATGGAATACTCACTACTGGTCCAGGGGATGTAACATCACGTGACCGTCCCTTTGCTCTAGTGGATCCCGGATTCTGAAGAAATGGACACCGCTGGCGCTTGTGCCCTCCCTGGCCCCAGTACAGACAGAGCCCCAGTACAGACAGAACCCCAGTACAGACAGAGCCCCAGTACAGACAGAGCCCCAGTACAGACAGAGCCCCAGCTGCATCCGTCTGCGTGTGACCCCTAAATCGATGGGTTCAGGCTCTGATCCCGAACACTCTCCGAAGGAGGGTGAGAAGCGATATAGATGCCGACGCTCCCGGAGGAGGTTATCCAGGCAGATGGCCATCGCAATGAGTGCGTCCAGGGTGAGGTTGTCATCTCGGCAGGACAGTTCTGTCTGGACCTGGCTCATTCCAGTCGTTGGAAGCTGCTTATGTCCAGAAGGTAAGCGCATACTCAGCAGCCGTCTGATTTCCCTGCTGGAGCTGAAGCAGACGCTCACCTCCCTCTCTGCCCTCCGCGGGATGATCGAAAATACATTTAAAACAGTGCCATGAACCCCTCATAAGACTCAAGCTCCTCCTCTCCTCTCTCCCAGACGGCTGTAGCCCATTCCAATGCCCGCCCAGTCAGCAGATAAATAACTGTGGCAACAAAAAATATGCAGCTCTACAGATAATTTACTGCTACCCATTT